>NC_035434.2:27233143-27272406 GCF_002127325.2 Helianthus annuus | reverse complement strand
CACTCTCTCTTTTGCAGCGGGGGTTAATTTCAGACGAGCAATTGGAAATAGCTGCATAAAGACAAAGGAAAAAAGACATCAGTAATCCTCATCATATGAGACAGGGACTGATAGTGATCCTTCGAGGATCCTCTACCCTACCATGAGTGGCCCATTCCTGGGCAAATCCTTCCCATCCGGGATGGAATCCCTCTTAACAAAGAAAAACCGACGTTTCCAGTTGGTATCATTCTTAGTAACTTTGAAGATTGGGTGATCCTCCCCAGCTTTCCGTTTCAACAAATATCGGTGAGAACCGAAGGTGGTGAGATTCGTAAAACTCAGCTAACTCCGCCATCCCCAGATCAATCCCTTCCTGCTCGATGATCCTCTCGAAGGTATAAAGAACCCTCCAGATCATCGGCATAGCTTGGATGTAAGAGATGCCGGTCAAGGAAAAAGAGCAAGACTGGGTAAAGTCTGGAAAAGGATACGAATACCCTATAGCAAACGAGGGGTAGCAGGAAAAGCCACCCAGACATCTGAGACAAAGTCGCTCAAAACAGTAGGATCAAAGGATTTAAAAACGGCATTCGCCGGAAAGCAGTGACGAATTTTGTCTACGTGAGCATCACTAAAGCAACACCTCTCCATAGGAGAATCCTTGATAATCCCCTGGCTTTTTAAGGGACTATCCTTCTTGGAATCCTTGTGTGGAGAATTCCGGAGCAACATGTTTTGTGACGGAATAGAAACAGAGACGGAGTAGAAAAAACAGAGCAAAGAAAAGGAAGAAGGGAAAAGAGAGAAGAAGAGGATACCTGAACAACCTTCGGTGCAGAATATAAGGGGAGTGTATCTTGAATTTAAATACAAACTGATCCTGACCCTATCTCTATTTATAATGATGATTTGCAGGGATTGTCACATCTATGACGTAATGATCACAACGGCTAGTCCATGTGTAACGGCTAGTTTATTCGGAATCGCCCGTTAGAGATAAGATCGAAACAAAATATAACTCGTCTATTTACAATTAACTCCTTATATTTTGGGGGCAATTGTTAGGGCTGGATTTTTATCATAGGTGATCCTTACATATGATCCTAATCAGTGATCCTTGTTTCTTTGGCAGACAGTGATCCTCAGCAGAACTTCAGGATCAGGATCATAGGACATTACGGTGATCCTCATACTAACGGCCACTTCCGCTTAATACAATATTGTTTTGCAGGAACATCTAGCAGGATATGCTCTAGACATCATGATCCAGGGACGCGTCTTCACAAATATGGCAAGAGCTTAATTGAAGAAAGACGTTGCACAGGATATGGAAACATGGCTTGATTTATGGGCAGCAATTTAGGCTAGATTGTCTTTATTTCTAAAGGGGTAATGAGCTGATAATTAGTCATTTTACCTAAAATAGGTCACCTACACACATATAAGTACCACCCTTCTTCATTCGGAAGAACACACACGGCATACGACACAACTCTCAAACACTTAGACACTCAGTGATCCTTGTACTCAGCTCATTACTGTCCGAAGTTGTAACTACATTTTTATTATATTGAAGTTGGTGATCGGTAGTTGCCATCACCCGAGGTTTTTTATGCCGGAGATCATACATTGATCAAGGGCTTTTTCCTCGTATAAATCATTGTGTCTTTGCATCTTTTATCACAGAAGTGATCCTTACTTTCATAATCAACCAAGCATCATACCCCGTTTACATAAAGTTTGGTTACATTATCCTTGTGTGATTTTTGACCAAAACAGTTTGGCGCCCACCGTGGGGCAATTGGTGCTTCATTCATAAGAAAATCTTTTGTTCGAAATCATTTCAAAGAGTTACATGGCTTCATCATTGAAGAACACGTCCACGGCGATGTCTGCGGTCACCTCATCACAGATCACCTTGCCTCCTCCACCGGCAGGATCTCAGAAAAATACTGAGAAGAGATCAACTCCCACTTTCTCTAAACCTCTATCTTCTTCTGCTATGAATTCTTCTATTCCCAGTACTAGTGATGTATTTGCTTTAATTTTGCAGATGAAGGATCGTATGCAGCGGCAAGATGAAACTAACGAAAGGATCCTCAGGGAAATTGGAGATCTCAAAAGACAAAAGAAAGCGGCAGAGGATCATTCTCCACTGATGCCCAAATCCTTGAGCTTTGATACTCCGATGACCACTTCCCAGCCATCAGGGATCCCGGACGTGCAAATTATAGGGGAGTCACGAGGATCACATCTCAACTCGGCAGCAATGACTCAGACATCAGGCTCATATTTTCAGCCCGTAGGATCCTATCCTCAGTACATGGGATCCTTCAGGAATTCGGGAGCCTATCCGGAGACACAGCAGTTTTCAGGATCCTACTTGTTCCAGGATCATCCCAGGTTCAAGGATCCTCCTTTGTTCCAGGATCATCCCAGGTTCAAGGATCCTCCTTCGTTCCAGGATCATCCCAGATACCAGGATCCTTACCGATGCCAGGATCCCTAAAAAGTTTGCAAACAGGAAGTCTAGATGTCCATCAAGGGGACTTCATTCCAATGCAGACCATTGCTTCCACTGGTCCCTCCGTTGTTCCAGAATCCCAGCAATATGGATTCCCTAACTTGAACCCAATGGGAGGTAACACTCTAAATAATTATCCTACTACTAACCTTGGATTCATGCAGGATACAGGTACCAATCATGCTATGGCCAGGGAATTACAGAAACTAAAGGACATGATCTCAAGTGTTCCAGGGGTAGTCAAGCCTATCCCAGAGATTGCAGATGGAAGCCACAAGGTATCTCGTTTTGCACCACCAATTTGTGACGCAGAGGTACCCAAAAGGTTCCATATCCCTACCATGAAGTTGTATGATGGCACAACGGATCCGGAGGAGCATATAGCACAATACAGGGAGAGGATGGAGATCAATCCTATCCCAGAAAAATTAAAGGAAGCATGCCTATGTAAAGGATTTGGATCTACTCTTACTGGATCAGCTCTTAAGTGGCTGCTAAGTCTTCCCCCTTACTCTATTACTTCATTTGCCAATTTAGTTAATTTATTCAATAACCAATTCTCTTGTAGTAGAAAATTTGAAAAATTAACTAGTGATTTGTACAGGATAACTCAAAATCATAACGAATCATTAAGGGATTATATAACTAAATTTAGTAAAGAATCCTTGGACATTCCCAACTTGGATATGGCTACGGCTGTTGAAGCCTTCAAAATGGGACTGCTTAAGGATTCATTATTCTATGATGATCTTGTTATGACACCATGCAGGAATTTAGATGAAGTAAGAACTCGAGCACTCAGGTTTATCCGGCTAGAGGATGACAAGAGGATCCAGGAAAGACAAGTAGGATCCTCAAAACAAGATAAGCAAGGATCCTCCTTCAAAAGCAACAAGTTCAAATCCTACCATAGAAACGAGAACAAGAATGTGCATGCTGTTGACCAAGAAGAGGATGATGAAGAATATCCTCCAATCTCAGAATATTGTTTTTCCGTTGATAATCATGAACTGATCCTTGCAATGCAGAACCTAGGTGAGAAAGCCAGATGGCCCAGGAAGAATGATAAACCATCCGGGACTAAGGATAAGTCCAAATGGTGTGCATACCATGAGGATTTCGGGCATCTAACTGAAGATTGCATAGCCTTAAGAAAAGAAATTGGATACCTGCTAAGCAAGGGGCATCTAAAAGAATTGTTGGGGAGAAAAAAGCAAAGGACCCAGGATCCTGAAAGGATCCCTGAAAAGGCTCCAGCACCTCCGGCAAACGCACAAGTGATTAACTTCATATCCGGAGGATCAGACATTTGTGGTACATCCTTTTCAGCGGCCAAAAGACATGCAAAAGAATCAAAAATGGATAATGGAGAAAGGCCTATTAGAACCTCAAGTGTCTCAGAAGGGAAGATGATAACATTTGATGAGGATGATCGCATTAACGTTCAGGATCCTCACCATGATAGCTTAGTTATCACTCTCTTTATCTCTAATCATTTTGTCCGCAGGATCCTTATTGACGGAGGGAGCTTAGTGAACATTATCCAGCTTGATGTCTTGAAGAAGATGGGAATCCCGGAATCAGACATCATACCAAGATCCTCCGTGCTTGTTGGATTCAGTGGGGAAACGAAGAAAACTCTGGGGGACATCAAACTCCCAATCTACGTGGAAGGATTACATAATTACCAAAAATTTTGTGTTATTGACTGTTTATCCTGTTGCAACGTTATCCTTGGCAGGCCTTGGATACATGACATGAAAGCAGTTCCATCTACCTACCATCAATGTGTGAAGCTCCCTAGCCCGTGGGGGATAATCAAGATCGATAGTGACCAGCAAGAGGCTAAGGATTGCTATACTTCATCCATGAAGCCAACCTCGAAGCCAAGGGAGCAATAGCAATTACAGTATCCTCCGAGGAATGTCTTGGAGGCAAGAGAACAAGATGTGGACGAAATCCTCTTGGATCCTAGTGATCCTGAATCGAAAATCTATATCGGATCAGGGATCCTTGGCAACATGAAAGAAGACATGATATCCTTCCTCAAAAGAAGAAAATCTACCTTTGCTTGGAAACATGAAGATATGACAGGTATATCTAAGGATATTATTACTCACAAACTTGGCATTGACAGGTCTATCAAGCCAATCCATCAAAAAAGGAGGAAGTTTGCACCAGAAAGGAATGCCATTATCCAAGAAGAAGTGGAGAGACTACTTCGAGCAGGTATGATCAGAGAGGTAAAGTATCCAAAATGGTTAGCCAATGTGGTTGTTGTCCAAAAGAAAAACGGAAAGTGGAGGGTATGTGTCGATTTCACTGATTTGAATAAGGCATGTCCCAAGGATCCTTTCCCATTACCCCACATTGACTCTATGGTGGATGCAACAGCGGGGCATGAACTGTTAACTTTTATGGATGCATCATCTGGATTCCAACAAATCCAGATGGAACCATCTGACCAAGAGGATACAGCCTTTATGACCCCAACCGGTTTATATTGTTATATTGCCATGCCTTTTGGACTAAGAAATGCAGGTGCAACATATCAAAGGCTGGTAAATATGATGTTCAAGGATCAAATTGGAAAAACTATGGAGGTGTACATAGATGATATGGTGGTCAAGTCAAAGAAAGCTGAGGATCACCTAAGGGACTTGGAAGAAGCATTCGATATCCTTGATAGTTACAACATGAAACTTAATCCTTCAAAATGCCATTTTGGTGTTAAGGCAGGAAAGTTCTTAGGGTACATGGTAACCCAGAGGGGCATTGAAGCAAGCCCGGAACAAATCAAAGCATTAATAAATATCAAATCTCCTGCCAATGCCAAGGATGTTCAAAAACTAACAGGCAGGATAGCAGCTTTGAACAGGTTCATATCGAAATCCTCAGAGAAATGCAGAGAATTTTACGATATCCTAAGGAAGAATAAGAAGTTCGAATGGACTGAGAAGCATGAGAATGCTTTACAAGCCCTAAAAGAGTATATGTCCTCAGCACCAGCATTAGCAAAACCAGAAAAAGGAGACGTGTTATCCTTATATCTAGCGGTATCCTCAACCGCTGTAAGTGCTGTCCTTGTTAAGGATCACGAAGGTACACAATATCCTATCTACTATGTAAGTAAAAGTCTACTTGATGCCGAATCCAGGTACTCACACTTATCCTTGCATTAATCATGGCATCGACTAAGTTAAGGCATTATTTTGAAACCCATACTATTGTTGTTAAAACTAATTTTCCAATTAAGAATGTCCTCAGGAAACCGGATATGTCAGGAAGAATGGCTAAGTGGGCAGTGAAGCTTAGTGCCCATGATATAAGATACGAACCAAGAACAGCCATTAAATCTCAAGCATTAGCTGACTTTGTGGCTGATTTCAGCAGTGATCTACAAAAGGAAGCAGAATTGGAGGTCCAACAGCTGGATGAGACCAAGGATCCTTGGATCCTACACACTGACGGATCCTCAAATATCAAAGGCACAGGGCTAGGGATCCTACTAAAATCGCCACAGGGGGACATAATACCCCACTCCATAGCCTGTGAGTTCCAAGCAACTAACAATGAGGCTGAATATGAAGCCTTAATTGCTGGCTTACAGATTGCTAAGGATATGGGGGTAAGATATCTTGAAGTATATGTAGATTCATTATTGATCACCAATCACTTTAATGGATCCTATGCTGTTAAAGGTGAAAAACTAACCAAATATTTAGAGATAGTCAGAGAATTGGCACTCTCTTTGTTTCTTTTAGCTTAACACAGGTACCAAGGGAGGATAACACGGAAGCTGATGCATTGGCCAACCTAGGATCATCCTTAAAAATTCCAGAAGATATAAGTATCCCTATCATCCATATCCTGGCTCCTGCTATTGAAAATCAAGTAGCCATGGAAATAGAAGAGGATACTGCAGTAATCCCTAGTGAAGAAGCTCGATCTTATTCAGGATCATGGATCCCACCAATCATGAAATACTTGCAAAACGGAGAGATCCCAATGGGAGAAAATCCTAGAGCTTTCAGGATCAAAGTATCTCAATTTACAATCTTAAATAATATGCTATATAAACGATCCCTTGCAGGACCATATTTAAGATGTATTGAGGATCCTGAAATTGAAGAAGTATTGAGAGACTTCCATGAAGGAGATTGTGGAAACCACACTGGGGGCAGGGCATTATTCTCAAGGATCCTTAGAACAGGATACTACTGGCCAACCATGAAAAGGGATGCTGTAGAGTATGCTAAGAAATGTGATCCTTGCCAAAGACATAGCAATATCCTTCACCAACCAGCTGAATTACTACACCCCATACCATCCTCTTGGCCATTCATGAGATGGGGAATGGATATAGTTGGCAAGCTCCCTAAAGCACCTGGTGGAAAAGTATTTATGCTTGCCATGACTGACTATTTTTCCAAGTGGATAGAAGCTGAAGCCTTCGCTCAAGTCAGAGAAAAGGAAGTCATATCCTTCATTAAAAGAAACATTATAACTAGATTTGGCATTCCCTCCGAAATTGTATGTGATAATGGCTCCCAATTCATTGGAAGCAGAACCACTAACTTTTGTGACAGTTGGGGAATCAAGATGATCACATCAACACCAGTTCACCCACAAGCCAATGGTCAAGCAGAATCATCCAACAAGATCATCATCAACAATCTGAAGAAGAAGCTAGGATCCAAGAAAGGGAAATGGGCAGAAGAGTTACCTTATGTGCTATGGGCTGATAGGACAACTCCCAAGAATGCCACCGGTCAAACACCATTCTCTTTAGTATTTGGGGCAGAAGCAGTGATCCCAACAGAGATGGTGATCCCAACTGCTAGAACAAGTGCTCGTGATCCTGAAGAAAATGCTACAATCCTAGCTCAGGATTTGGATACTATTGAGGAAAACAGGGATCTAGCTAGGATAAGGATGGCAAGCTACCAACAAAGGATGGCTGGTGCCTACAACAAGAATGTCAGGATAAGGAAGTTCCAAGTCGGAGATATGGTGTTGAGAAAAGCATTTCAAAATACTATCAATCCTGCTGACGGGAAGCTAGCACCAAAATGGGAAGGTCCCTACTTGATTGAAGCTGAAGCAGGAAAGGGGGCATACAGGTTGCTAACCATGGAAGGAAACTTGTTACCAAGAGCCTGGAATGCTGTTCACTTAAAGAAGTATTTCATGTGAACATGATCCTTCCTGTATGTGATCCTTACGTTGAAGAATCCTTGAAGGATCCTGGAGATATCGGTGATCCTTACTCTGGTAATATGCTTATCCTAAAACTATTGCATTTTCTTACTTTTTGCCTAAGGATAAGGATCATGCATCCTTCATCCTCTACTCACAAACCATTTGAGTTATGATAGTTCAGGTATCTTCAGCAAATCGTCAAAGATCTCCAAAAGCACCACAGATCCTTGGGTACAACCCCAGTTATCCTTGGGATTATCCCCAGTTTCCGCCAGCAGCGCACGATGATCCTGGTATAGTTCACGTCTTTGGGACCAGTACCCACTTTCGGGGCTGACAACCTCATCGTACTGGCTATATTTAGGATCCTACGTATAATGGTGGACGCACCATACATCCGTTCCTAAGGTTTCTAACGTTTTCACGTTAGCTAAGGTTTTGACATTTTCATGTCACTAAGTTTGGATAGTTGCCAGAAAGGGCCATACTCCAGTTTACATACGATCCTTTGGGCTTGACCCCAGTTATCCTTTGGGCTTGTCCCCAGTGATCCTCTGGGATCATTCTCAGTTATTGTAACAACTCTCATTAAATTTTAAATAATTAGGATAATAATTAGCTATTAAGAAAACCCTAATTGAGACACCCAAGTAATTCTGCACTAACCCTAGAATTTCCAGAACAATCAGAATCAGGATCAGGGGCCCTAAAACTCAGGGGGGGGCAAAACCCTAATAACGATTATCTTCATAACTCATTATAAAATTCGAAATTTATAAAACCATCGACACAGCAAGCCTACCTACACGAAGGGCTACCCTATGAAAATAGGGTGGTCACTCGCGTAGCGCGACGGCTAAGGGGGTACCCCTCGCGCTACGCGACGGTGTCAAAAATTCAGTATAAATAGCAGGGGTTGGGACTTGAATTTTGGCACTTGAACGCCGAAAATCGGAGTTACATAGGCCGAGTTATAAGCAAAACAGTCCACACACACACACTATTATCGAGGTACTGCCGCAAAACAGGGTAATTAGTCGATCACTATTACGATTCAGTTTCCGGGATCAATATACCCAAAGAATATCTAAGTGCCGCCACATTGGGCTATGCTTTATCGTTGTCGATAATTCGATAATGAGCCGAAGCATTGTACTTTGTCGTTGTCGATAATTCGATATACGAGTTGAAGTACTATACTTTATCGTTTGTCATTTTGATAAATGAGCCGAAGTATTGCACTTGGACATTCATTGTCACAATTGATCTCGGAGAATTATCATAATCGTTGTATTGATCACTAATCCTGTTTTGTGTGCTTTGTTATGAAATTAGGTTAGCAGGGATTAAATCTAAATTCTATCAACACTAAATCTGCAATGTGAGTTATTCTCTTTTTATAAATTCTTTTATCACAGTTTGTGATTAATTTACAATACTCCAAATTCATTTTCCAAGATTATAATACCAGTGATTAAGTTGATGTAATCACCAAATTGCAGCCAGTATGTGGGGTATTGTGCACAATATTACAGTTTAAATCATTTTAGGTGGGCGTACCTAATTTAATTGATTTACGTCATTCATTGGGGCAGCCAATGGTGATATGACCACTGTCACAGATTCGGTCGAGTGACAAATACTGTGGGTAATTGGTTGATATCGGAAACATGCGTAAAAGATCTTAACACTGTGAATAATCTTAAAATGTGTCGTTTTCAGTAACTAGAATAATTCACTCAGTATTTCCCCGCTGACAAAATCTTTTCCAAACATGTTTCAGGTGATCTGCTGTAATTCAGGAAAAAATGCAGGGGAAGCATTTCAAGCTTAAGATAGTGGCTCGATATAAAAATAAAGAAATGTGTTTTATTACTAAAAACTTATATTGTAAATTACCCGGGGTTTTAACCCGAATTGTAAAATAAAAATAATCGGGAAAAATTTTAACTTAGCCGATCCTGTGAAATAAATTTTCCGCTGCTAAACTCACAATAAACAGATTACCGCAGACTTTCTGTTCCGCGGGTCCTGAAACGGGTCAAACCGGGTCAGGGACCGTGACAGAAATAAGGTGGTATCAGAGCCACTAAGTTAAGCTAATTAAGTATTTAAATGATACTTAATTTTTCCTGATTACTATATGTGATTATGTGTTTATATGCTTTTAACTGATTATTTGTTAGTTACAGTATGGATAAACAGAAGTTGCAAGATATCTATCTTAAATTAAATAGATCAAGTTACGAGGAGGGTAGTTCTTCTAAAACTAAAATTTCAAAGCTCCCTACAATTCCTGAGGAAGGAATATTTGTGCAAAAAGCAAATTACGAAAATCCGCTTTCTCCTAGAAAAAGGAGTATGATTATTAAGAAAAGTAAGGAGCAAATCAAGGAAAGGAAAATTAAAAAGGAAAACCTGGAATTACTTAAGAAATCCCCTTGGGAGGATAAACTTGATGAAAAATGGGCTAATTTATATATGTTAGCTACTGTAGCAGAAAATGCTAATCCTTAAAAAGCATCTTGAATACAGTACTAGTAATTCTCAGTAAGTAGATAAATAAAACTGGGTATTTCCTGTATTTTGTACAAATAAGTATGCAATAAAACTTCTGTGTTTATTTGGTAAACTTTGTTTCAAAAATTTTAACTTGATATTTTGTGCATTTTGCATATATGCTACACAGCATGAACGAGATCTCTGAAGCTTTTCAGAACCTCAATCTGTACCCAGTAAATATTGAAGTTTCTCATGAATTTACGGGATACGTTGCTGATGTGGATGAACTTGTAGAACTCCCTACTCCACCAGTACCCAAACCAAAAAGAAGGCCAAAGAAAAATTATGTATGGGGAAGCCGGATACGTAAGAGAAGGACAGTTACAAAAACCCCTAAAACTAGTAAACCCTTAGACAAAGGAAAAGCAATTATAATTCAGGAAAACCCTAATCCACAAGAACAGGAAACTGAAGTTAATGAGGTTAGGCAAATGGAGGAGCAGTTTGAACAGTACTCTCAGGAAATAGCAATAGAAATAGGAAAAGATTCTAACCCAACTCAGGTAGAAGTCGGAGAGAGTTCTAATCAAACCAGGAGAATTACTTTTCAGGATCAAATAGATACCTTACTAGAAAAATGTGAAACTATGCAACCTATCAACTCAGGTATCTTTACCTATCCCGTTGAAAACCCAATACCAATGAACCTTACACCAACAATCACTGAACTAATAGTCCATGACCAACCTATAGAACCAGAAGAATGGTGGACTAACGATTGGCAATTCCAAAACATTGTCAATAGTCCTTACTCGTTTCTTCCACAATTCGACCCAGAACCCCTACCTAATCCACCGATGAGCAATGAAAACCTGGCTGAACTTCGCCACTTTGGTGAAGAGTTAATGGATGCAGGGAATAGAATTAGGGAAATAGGGGGACAGATTGCCTGGAAATACGACGAGAGGGAATTCCGTTTCTGAGATGACGAATAGGAGGGTGGTGGAATTATTCTTGTATAATAGTAAAAGTAAATAGTGAAACCAGTTGTAACATAACAAATAAAACATTGTAAAATATCGGTGTGTATTGATGCATACTATACTGATATGAAATGCAATCGAGAAATCGATAATTTTGGCTTTATGTGTTATAATTTGTTTAAATGATTTATTGTTAATTGCTAATTGTTCATAATAACTTATCATCAGATGGCAAATAACGATAACGAACCAGTAAATGAAGTTAATCACTCGGAGCAACAACCAGAAGATCAATATATGACTAAACAAGATATTGAAAATATGGTTGCCCAAGGAATAGCCAACGCAATTCCAATGTTCGTTGCTGCTATGAAAAATCCAAGTAATCCGCAACATATTGTACCTAGCAAACATACTACTGAAGATAATTTCAGTAATAGCATCAACAGGGGCAATGACCATATAAATCATGACAATGAATCTCAGCACACCCAGCGCCCTAAGAAGCGAAAGTCTGCAACGCCTGGTTGCACTTTCAAAGAATTTCTTGCTTGTAAACCCGCTGAATTTGCAGGCAACGAAGGAGCAACTGCAACGCTGCGATGGTTGGAGAAAACCGAAGCAGTAATTGCAATAAGTAAATGTGCTGAAGAAGATCAAGTCATGTATGCCTCAAACTTGTTTAAAGAAGGAGCACTAGAGTGGTGGAACACAGTGCTACAGGCAAAAGGCAGACGGGTAGCATATGCTATGACTTGGGACGAATTTAAAAATCTTGTCGAAAGAAAATTCTGTCCTGAGTATGAAAAGGAACAAATGGCAAATAAAATCCTAAATCATCGAATGACCGGGGTAGATTGTCGTGGTTATACTTCGACATTCTTCGAATATGCGAGAGTGGTACCTAATCTGGCTTCGCCAGAACCGGTACTCATTTCTCGATATATTTGGGGATTAATTAGCGAAATTCGCAATATCGTTAAAGCTGCGAGACCTCGCACTATTGACGATGCAGTCGAATTAGCTAACACCTTAACAGATGAACTGATCCGCACACGAGATGAAGACAGAAAGAAGGAATTAGCTCAGAAAATTACCCAAGGATTCAGGATGGGTAATAGTAATAATTTCAAGAAAAGAGGGACAGGGCGATCTGCAACTTTGCCATTTTGCAAAGTTTGCCGTAAGAACCATTTTGGAAAATGCAACAGAATTTGCAATTATTGCAAAACAGCAGGACATAGTGAAGAAAACTGTAAGAAGAAAACTGTAACTTGTTTTCAGTGTGGAGAAACGGGACATTACAAAACCGAATGTCCTAAACTGAACAAAGTCACTGATAACAAACCTAAGACGGCTGAAGGAACTACTAAGAAGAATGTTAGAGCATTTCAGCTAACTACTCAAGAAGCAGAACTCATCCCAGATGTGATCGCCGGTACGTTTCTAGTTCACAATGTTTATGCCAAAGTATTGTTTGACTCTGGTGCCAACCAAAGTTTTATCAATACTTCATTCTGTCAAGCTCTTAAGTTACCATTATCTACCGTTAGACAGATCTTGATAGTCGAAACTGCAGATGGGAATTCAGTAGAAATCAATCAGGTTCTGCAAAAAGTAAACATAGAACTTTTAGGTCATAAATTTACTGCAAACCTATTTCCTATGAAATTAGCTGAATTCGATGTGGTGTTAGGAATGGATTGGTTAATAGCCAACCATGCGCAAATCATCTGTGATAAGAATTCTATAGAAATTCAAACACCTACTGGAGAAGTAATTAAGATCTCAGGAGATAAACCTAGAAAGCCATTAAAGTTCATATCAGTAATGAAAGTTGCTAGTTATGAACGAAACCAAGGAATAGTATATATGATTTCTGTAATCATCTGTACTAAGGACAAGGAACTCAAGGAAATTCCTGTAGTGTCAGAATACCCAGATGTCTTTCCCGAAGAATTACCTGGGTTACCACCAGACAGAGAAGTAGAATTTAGAATTCATCTAATTCCAGGAAGTACACCGATAGCCAAGGCACCTTATCGATTAGCTCCTACCGAAATGTTAGAATTGAAAAAGCAATTAGATGAATTACTAAGCAAAGGATTTATACAACCTAGTTCATCCCCTTGGGGTGCACCAGTGTTGTTTGTGAAAAAGAAAGATGGATCAATGAGAATGTGTATTGATTATAGAGAATTGAATAAAGTTACAATTAAGAATCGATACCCATTACCTAGGATTGATGATCTTTTCGATCAATTACAAGGAGCTAGGTATTTCTCTAAGATAGATTTAAGATCTGGATACCATCAATTGAAAGTTCAAGAAGAAGACATACCTAAAACTGCTTTCAGAACTAGGTATGGTCATTATGAGTTTACAGTCATGCCCTTTGGATTAACCAATGCCCCAGCTGCATTCATGGACATGATGAACAGAATCTGTAAACCATATTTGGATAAATTTGTGATCGTATTTATTGACGATATACTTATTTATTCCAAAAGTCAAGTCGAGCATTGTCAACACTTGCATGCACTCTTAACTTTGTTAAGAAAAGAAAAGTTGTACGCGAAGTTTTCGAAGTGCGAATTCTGGCTGCAAGAAGTGCAATTCTTAGGCCACATGGTGAATCACGAAGGTATTCACGTAGATCCTGCTAAGATCGAAGCAATTACCAACTGGAAGGTTCCACAAACCGCAATGGAAATTAGAAGTTTTATAGGTTTAGCCGGTTATTATAGACGGTTTATTAAGGATTTCTCCAAAATAGCTGTACCATTAACTAAGCTAACCTGTAAAGCCACTAAGTTTGAATGGGGTCCAAAGCAAGAAGAAGCCTTTAGAATCTTAAAGCAGAAATTAACCAATGCGCCAATTTTAGCCTTACCAGAAGGAACAGAAGGCTTTGAAATATACTGTGATGCTTCAAAACTGGGATACGGATGTGTGTTAATGCAACGCAAGAAGGTAATTGCGTATGCCTCCATACAATTGAAAAGGCATGAAGAAAACTATACGACTCATGATTTAGAATTAGGAGCCATAGTTTTTGCCCTTAAGATTTGGAGACATTATCTGTATGGAAGTAAGTTTACTGTTTATACAGATCATAAGAGTTTAAGGTATATATTCGGGCAAAAAGAGTTAAACATGAGACAAAGGAGATGGATGGAAGTCCTGAGTGATTACGACTGTGATATTCAATATCACGAAGGAAAGGCCAATGTAGTAGCAGATGCCTTAAGTCGTAAGTTCCATGAAAAGCAAAAGCGAGTCCGTGCTCTTAGAATAAATCTACAAGTAGATTTACGAGAACAAGTGAAGGAAATCCAGAAAACAGCAATCAATAACGATACCGAAGAAATGAAAGGTTACCTAAAAGAATTAAAACAAGGAAATGATGGAATTTGGAAATTTCAT
This sequence comes from Helianthus annuus, assembly GCF_002127325.2. Lineage (NCBI taxonomy): Eukaryota > Viridiplantae > Streptophyta > Magnoliopsida > Asterales > Asteraceae > Helianthus > Helianthus annuus. The sequence continues at coordinate 27,257,787 of NC_035434.2, read as the reverse complement.
CAAAGCAGAATTTGGGTACCTAAACAAGGAAATTTAAGATCAAAAATCTTAGAAGAAGCTCATAAATCTAGGTATACTATACACCCAGGAAATAATAAGATGTACCAAGATTTAAGGAAACATTTCTGGTGGATAGGAATGAAAAAGGACATAGCTGAATATGTATCTAAGTGTTTAACTTGTTCACAAGTTAAAGCTGAACACCAGAAACCTTCAGGCTTACTGCAACAATTAGAAATGCCTGTATGGAAATGGGAACTTATAACAATGGACTTTGTTACTAAGTTACCCAAAACCAGAAAAGGTAATGATGCTATTTGGGTAATCGTGGACCGATTAACCAAATCAGCTCATTTTCTACCAATCAAGGAAACCTTTAGCATGGAAAGATTAGCCAAGCTATATGTGGATGAAATAGTATCCTTACATGGAGTTCCACTCTCCATTGTATCGGATAGAGATAGTCGTTTCACTTCCCGATTTTGGACAAGTTTCCAAGAATCCATGGGAACTCGACTTAATCTTAGTACTGCATATCATCCACAGACCGACGGACAAAGTGAAAGGACAATCCAAACTCTGGAAGACATGCTCAGAGCATGTGTAATTGACTTTGGAGGTAATTGGGATAACCATTTACCATTAATTGAATTCTCCTATAACAATAGTTATCATTCAAGTATCGAAGCTGCACCATTCGAAGCCCTGTACGGACGTAAGTGCAGAACTCCAGTATGTTGGGCAGAAATCGGAGAAAGTCAATTATCAGGTCCAGAAATTGTACAAGAAACTACTGACAAGATAACTCAGATCAAGGAAAGACTAAAAACAGCAAGAGATCGTCAGAAAAGTTATGCAGATAATCGTCGCAAACCGCTTGAATTCCAAATAGGAGACAAGGTACTTTTAAAAGTATCTCCTTGGAAAGGTGTTGTAAGATTCGGTAAGAAAGGGAAACTGAGTCCCCGATATATTGGACCATTTCCAGTAATTCAACAAATCGGGCCAGTTGCCTATCGCTTACAGCTACCAGAAGAACTAGCTGGAGTACATGATGTATTTCATGTATCCAATCTCAAGAAATGTTTATCAGATGAATCTCTGGTAGTACCTCTTCAAGACATAGAGGTAAATGAGAAGCTGAAATTCATAGAAAAACCTTTACAAATAGAAGACAGGAAAATCAAGTTTCTCAAACACAAACGACTGGTATTAGTCAAAGTCAAATGGAATTCAAAAAGAGGACCAGAATACACTTGGGAACTGGAATCAGAAATGAAACGCAAATATCCTCATCTATTCCAGTAAATCTCGAGGACGAGATTTTTCCTAAGGTGGGGAGGATGTAACAACTCTCATTAAATTTTAAATAATTAGGATAATAATTAGCTATTAAGAAAACCCTAATTGAGACACCCAAGTAATTCTGCACTAACCCTAGAATTTCCAGAACAATCAGAATCAGGATCAGGGGCCCTAAAACTCAGGGGGGGCAAAACCCTAATAACGATTATCTTCATAACTCATTATAAAATTCGAAATTTATAAAACCATCGACACAGCAAGCCTACCTGCACGAAGGGCTACCCTATGAAAATAGGGTGGTCACTCGCGTAGCGCGACGGCTAAGGGGGTACCCCTCGCGCTACGCGACGGTGTCAAAAATTCAGTATAAATAGCAGGGGTTGGGACTTGAATTTTGGCACTTGAACGCCGAAAATCGGAGTTACATAGGCCGAGTTATAAGCAAAACAGTCCACACACACACACTATTATCGAGGTACTGCCGCAAAACAGGGTAATTAGTCGATCACTATTACGATTCAGTTTCCGGGATCAATATACCCAAAGAATATCTAAGTGCCGCCACATTGGGCTATGCTTTATCGTTGTCGATAATTCGATAATGAGCCGAAGCATTGTACTTTGTCGTTGTCGATAATTCGATATACGAGTTGAAGTACTATACTTTATCGTTTGTCATTTTGATAAATGAGCCGAAGTATTGCACTTGGACATTCATTGTCACAATTGATCTCGGAGAATTATCATAATCGTTGTATTGATCACTAATCCTGTTTTGTGTGCTTTGTTATGAAATTAGGTTAGCAGGGATTAAATCTAAATTCTATCAACACTAAATCTGCAATGTGAGTTATTCTCTTTTTATAAATTCTTTTATCACAGTTTGTGATTAATTTACAATACTCCAAATTCATTTTCCAAGATTATAATACCAGTGATTAAGTTGATGTAATCACCAAATTGCAGCCAGTATGTGGGGTATTGTGCACAATATTACAGTTTAAATCATTTTAGGTGGGCGTACCTAATTTAATTGATTTACGTCATTCATTGGGGCAGCCAATGGTGATATGACCACTGTCACAGATTCGGTCGAGTGACAAATACTGTGGGTAATTGGTTGATATCGGAAACATGCGTAAAAGATCTTAACACTGTGAATAATCTTAAAATGTGTCGTTTTCAGTAACTAGAATAATTCACTCAGTATTTCCCCGCTGACAAAATCTTTTCCAAACATGTTTCAGGTGATCTGCTGTAATTCAGGAAAAAATGCAGGGGAAGCATTTCAAGCTTAAGATAGTGGCTCGATATAAAAATAAAGAAATGTGTTTTATTACTAAAAACTTATATTGTAAATTACCCGGGGTTTTAACCCGAATTGTAAAATAAAAATAATCGGGAAAAATTTTAACTTAGCCGATCCTGTGAAATAAATTTTCCGCTGCTAAACTCACAATAAACAGATTACCGCAGACTTTCTGTTCCGCGGGTCCTGAAACGGGTCAAACCGGGTCAGGGACCGTGACAGTTATCCTTTGGGCTTGTCCCCATTTACTAACTTATCTTTTATATTGGCTTAGTCCCAAGTTATATTCCATTTTCTCAGGTTTTCGGAGTTAAACAATTAAGGATCCTTAATCCTTATTATCCATTAAAGTTTTACCTATGGTTGTTCCGATTAAAGGTTAGGATCCTAATTTGGATCCTCAGGTATGATCCTTAACTATTTTTAATTTCATTATTCATTATCCTAACCAACCCTTATACTTTGACAACCAGACCTATGATCCTTGAACTAAAATACTTTGAATAATTTCAAATATCAGGATATTTGATCTAGGATCATATCCTAAATTTATTAAATATATTTTCAACTCTTTCAAATACATTACAAAGACAACTAAGAAACAATAAGATAAGGATAACAACACGAGATAAGCCACAAAAGTTAAAGTTATATTATTAAACAAAAGGATCATTAACCCTTTCAAGAAAGTTGTCAAAATTGCCAACCCACGTTTCTACCAGCAAAACGTGGCCCGTCCACATGGGTTGGCAAAGGGTGTCCATTGTCTATGCGGTCTTAGCATTATGCAGGAAAATTAAAGCGGCAGGATCACAAAGGCTTCATCCCCCAAACAGAGGATCCCTCCACCTTTTGTAATCCTACCTATTGTTCAAAGGATCTAGGATCCTTAACCCTAAGAAACTATTGTTTAGAGATTACAAACCATAATTGTCTCAAACCATCAACAACCACAAAAAACACTACCAAACCTAAAAAAATTGGGCTCCGGCCTAGTCAACAATATCCATCATCGCCCAATCATGCAGCCTACTCCTTTGCTGCTCCATCACCACCGGCTGCTCCACCCTGATCCTTGTCAGCATCACCTCCCTCCAGCATTGGGATATCTTCAGCCTCATCCTCGTCCTCCAGGTCTGCCAACCTTGCCTTCCAACCCTCAACATCCCACGAGCTTTTGTCAAAGGTAGGATCCTGAGCCTCCTCGGCCATCTGAAGTTGTATCTTGTACATAGCAATTGCCGCGGACACCTTAGCATCTTGGGTGATCTCCTGCTTCTCGTTATCTATATCGATCAACCTCTGAGCAGCCTCAGCCTTCATGACCCGGAGTTCCTTCTCAAGATCTCCTATCTTGAGATCCTTTAACACACCCATTTGCTGGAGATCGGCAATTTGGCTCTCCTGGTCCTCAACATGGCCAAGGTAGGTCTCAATCTCGGCAAGTTTCTGCAACAGGAGAGAAAAGATAAGCTTAGGATCAGATACACAAACAGGATATGCGAGACGGATAACCAACAGGGGCAGTGATCCTTACCTCATTCACGTAGTCGAGGAATTGCTGACGGAGGAGGGGAAATCCTTGGAGATCTTCAGAGGTTTTTCTCTTTTTTCCCTTGCCCCGGATAGACGCTTTGGGAGCTGATGCTGAAGGACTGGCAGCAGGAGCCTTCTTCTTCTTTGAAGACGTGACATTGGCAAGATCACTTATCCCAAATATGGAGGCAGATTTAACAGATCTGGCAGACTTTCCGGCACCTACACAATCAAAAAAACAAGATAAGTTGCTTTATTAATCAAACAATCCTACATATAATTTATTTTCTATAAGGATACTTACTTGACATTGTGGCAGATGCAGAGGATATCTCTTGAGAATCTTGGATAGTGACTTGAAAGCTTCTAACTTCAGGATCAAGCTTTTTAAAAGCTAACACTCTCTCTTTTGCAGCGGGGGTTAATTTCAGACGAGCAATGGAAATAGCTGCATAAAAGACAAAGGAAAAAAGACATCAGTAATCCTCATCATATGAGACAGGACTGATAGTGATCCTTCGAGGATCCTCTACCCTACCATGAGTGGCCCATTCCTTGGGCAAATCCTTCCCATCCGGGATGGAATCCCTCTTAACAAAGAAAAACCGACGTTTCCAGTTGGTATCATTCTTAGTAACTTTGAAGATTGGGTGATCCTCCCCAGCTTTCCGTTTCAACAAATATCGGTGAGAACCGAAGGTGGTGAGATCGTAAAACTCAGCTAACTCCGCCATCCCCAGATCAATCCCTTCCTGCTCGATGATCCTCTCGAAGGTATAAAGAACCCTCCAGATCATCGGCATAGCTTGGATGTAAGAGATGCCGGTCAAGGAAAAGAAAGACTGGGTAAAGTCTGGAAAAGGATACGAATACCCTATAGCAAACGGGGTAGCAGGAAAAGCCACCCAGACATCTGAGACAAAGTCGCTCAAAACAGTAGGATCAAAGGATTTAAAAACGGCATTCGCCGGAAAGCAGTGACGAATTTTGTCTACGTGAGCATCACTAAAGCAACACCTCTCCATAGGAGAATCCTTGATAATCCCCTGGCTTTTTAAGGGACTATCCTTCTTGGAATCCTTGTGTGGAGAATTCCGGAGCAACATGTTTTGTGACGGAATAGAAACAGAGACGGAGTAGAAAAAACAGAGCAAAGAAAAGGAAGAAGGGAAAGAGAGAAGAAGAGGATACCTGAACAACCTTCGGTGCAGAATATAAGGGGAGTGTATCTTGAATTTAAATACAAACTGATCCTGACCCTATCTCCTATTTATAATGATGATTTGCAGGGATTGTCACATCTATGACGTAATGATCACAACGGCTAGTCCATGTGTAACGGCTAGTTATTCGGAATCGCCCGTTAGAGATAAGATCGAAACAAAATATAACTCGTCTATTTACAATTAACTCCTTATATTTTGGGGGCAATTGTTAGGGCTGGATTTTTATCATAGGTGATCCTTACATATGATCCTAATCAGTGATCCTTGTTTCTTTGGCAGACAGTGATCCTCAGCAGAACTTCAGGATCAGGATCATAGGACATTACGGTGATCCTCATACTAACGGCCACTTCCGCTTAATACAATATTGTTTTGCAGGAACATCTAGCAGGATATGCTCTAGACATCATGATCCAGGGACGCGTCTTCACAAATATGGCAAGAGCTTAATTGAAGAAAGACGTTGCACAGGATATGGAAACATGGCTTGATTTATGGGCAGCAATTTAGGCTAGATTGTCTTTATTTCTAAAGGGGTAATGAGCTGATAATTAGTCATTTTACCTAAAATAGGTCACCTACACACATATAAGTACCACCCTTCTTCATTCGGAAGAACACACACGGCATACGACACAACTCTCAAACACTTAGACACTCAGTGATCCTTGTACTCAGCTCATTACTGTCCGAAGTTGTAACTACATTTTTATTATATTGAAGTTGGTGATCGGTAGTTGCCATCACCCGAGGTTTTTTATGCCGGAGATCATACATTGATCAAGGGCTTTTTCCTCGTATAAATCATTGTGTCTTTGCATCTTTTATCACAGAAGTGATCCTTTACTTTCATAATCAACCAAGCATCATACCCCGTTTACATAAAGTTTGGTTACATTATCCTTGTGTGATTTTTGACCAAAACAGTTTGGCGCCCACCGTGGGGCAATTGGTGCTTCATTCATAAGAAAATCTTTTGTTCGAAATCATTTCAAAGAGTTACATGGCTTCATCATTGAAGAACACGTCCACGGCGATGTCTGCGGTCACCTCATCACAGATCACCTTGCCTCCTCCACCGGCAGGATCTCAGAAAAATACTGAGAAGAGATCAACTCCCACTTTCTCTAAACCTCTATCTTCTTCTGCTATGAATTCTTCTATTCCCAGTACTAGTGATGTATTTGCTTTAATTTTGCAGATGAAGGATCGTATGCAGCGGCAAGATGAAACTAACGAAAGGATCCTCAGGGAAATTGGAGATCTCAAAAGACAAAAGAAAGCGGCAGAGGATCATTCTCCACTGATGCCCAAATCCTTGAGCTTTGATACTCCGATGACCACTTCCCAGCCATCAGGGATCCCGGACGTGCAAATTATAGGGGAGTCACGAGGATCACATCTCAACTCGGCAGCAATGACTCAGACATCAGGCTCATATTTTCAGCCCGTAGGATCCTATCCTCAGTACATGGGATCCTTCAGGAATTCGGGAGCCTATCCGGAGACACAGCAGTTTTCAGGATCCTACTTTGTTCCAGGATCATCCCAGGTTCAAGGATCCTCCTTTGTTCCAGGATCATCCCAGGTTCAAGGATCCTCCTTCGTTCCAGGATCATCCCAGATACCAGGATCCTTACCGATGCCAGGATCCCTAAAAAGTTTGCAAACAGGAAGTCTAGATGTCCATCAAGGGGACTTCATTCCAATGCAGACCATTGCTTCCACTGGTCCCTCCGTTGTTCCAGAATCCCAGCAATATGGATTCCCTAACTTGAACCCAATGGGAGGTAACACTCTAAATAATTATCCTACTACTAACCTTGGATTCATGCAAGATACAGGTACCAATCATGCTATGGCCAGGGAATTACAGAAACTAAAGGACATGATCTCAAGTGTTCCAGGGGTAGTCAAGCCTATCCCAGAGATTGCAGATGGAAGCCACAAGGTATCTCGTTTTGCACCACCAATTTGTGACGCAGAGGTACCCAAAAGGTTCCATATCCCTACCATGAAGTTGTATGATGGCACAACGGATCCGGAGGAGCATATAGCACAATACAGGGAGAGGATGGAGATCAATCCTATCCCAGAAAAATTAAAGGAAGCATGCCTATGTAAAGGATTTGGATCTACTCTTACTGGATCAGCTCTTAAGTGGCTGCTAAGTCTTCCCCCTTACTCTATTACTTCATTTGCCAATTTAGTTAATTTATTCAATAACCAATTCTCTTGTAGTAGAAAATTTGAAAAATTAACTAGTGATTTGTACAGGATAACTCAAAATCATAACGAATCATTAAGGGATTATATAACTAAATTTAGTAAAGAATCCTTGGACATTCCCAACTTGGATATGGCTACGGCTGTTGAAGCCTTCAAAATGGGACTGCTTAAGGATTCATTATTCTATGATGATCTTGTTATGACACCATGCAGGAATTTAGATGAAGTAAGAACTCGAGCACTCAGGTTTATCCGGCTAGAGGATGACAAGAGGATCCAGGAAAGACAAGTAGGATCCTCAAAACAAGATAAGCAAGGATCCTCCTTCAAAAGCAACAAGTTCAAATCCTACCATAGAAACGAGAACAAGAATGTGCATGCTGTTGACCAAGAAGAGGATGATGAAGAATATCCTCCAATCTCAGAATATTGTTTTTCCGTTGATAATCATGAACTGATCCTTGCAATGCAGAACCTAGGTGAGAAAGCCAGATGGCCCAGGAAGAATGATAAACCATCCGGGACTAAGGATAAGTCCAAATGGTGTGCATACCATGAGGATTTCGGGCATCTAACTGAAGATTGCATAGCCTTAAGAAAAGAAATTGGATACCTGCTAAGCAAGGGGCATCTAAAAGAATTGTTGGGGAGAAAAAAGCAAAGGACCCAGGATCCTGAAAGGATCCCTGAAAAGGCTCCAGCACCTCCGGCAAACGCACAAGTGATTAACTTCATATCCGGAGGATCAGACATTTGTGGTACATCCTTTTCAGCGGCCAAAAGACATGCAAAAGAATCAAAAATGGATAATGGAGAAAGGCCTATTAGAACCTCAAGTGTCTCAGAAGGGAAGATGATAACATTTGATGAGGATGATCGCATTAACGTTCAGGATCCTCACCATGATAGCTTAGTTATCACTCTCTTTATCTCTAATCATTTTGTCCGCAGGATCCTTATTGACGGAGGGAGCTCAGTGAACATTATCCAGCTTGATGTCTTGAAGAAGATGGGAATCCCGGAATCAGACATCATACCAAGATCCTCCGTGCTTGTTGGATTCAGTGGGGAAACGAAGAAAACTCTGGGGGACATCAAACTCCCAATCTACGTGGAAGGATTACATAATTACCAAAAATTTTGTGTTATTGACTGTTTATCCTGTTGCAACGTTATCCTTGGCAGGCCTTGGATACATGACATGAAAGCAGTTCCATCTACCTACCATCAATGTGTGAAGCTCCCTAGCCCGTGGGGGATAATCAAGATCGATAGTGACCAGCAAGAGGCTAAGGATTGCTATACTTCATCCATGAAGCCAACCTCGAAGCCAAGGGAGCAATAGCAATTACAGTATCCTCCGAGGAATGTCTTGGAGGCAAGAGAACAAGATGTGGACGAAATCCTCTTGAATCCTAGTGATCCTGAATCGAAAATCTATATCGGATCAGGGATCCTTGGCAACATGAAAGAAGACATGATATCCTTCCTCAAAAGAAGAAAATCTACCTTTGCTTGGAAACATGAAGATATGACAGGTATATCTAAGGATATTATTACTCACAAACTTGGCATTGACAGGTCTATCAAGCCAATCCATCAAAAAAGGAGGAAGTTTGCACCAGAAAGGAATGCCATTATCCAAGAAGAAGTGGAGAGACTACTTCGAGCAGGTATGATCAGAGAGGTAAAGTATCCAAAATGGTTAGCCAATGTGGTTGTTGTCCAAAAGAAAAACGGAAAGTGGAGGGTATGTGTCGATTTCACTGATTTGAATAAGGCATGTCCCAAGGATCCTTTCCCATTACCCCACATTGACTCTATGGTGGATGCAACAGCGGGGCATGAACTGTTAACTTTTATGGATGCATCATCTGGATTCCAACAAATCCAGATGGAACCATCTGACCAAGAGGATACAGCCTTTATGACCCCAACCGGTTTATATTGTTATATTGCCATGCCTTTTGGACTAAGAAATGCAGGTGCAACATATCAAAGGCTGGTAAATATGATGTTCAAGGATCAAATTGGAAAAACTATGGAGGTGTACATAGATGATATGGTGGTCAAGTCAAAGAAAGCTGAGGATCACCTAAGGGACTTGGAAGAAGCATTCGATATCCTTGATAGTTACAACATGAAACTTAATCCTTCAAAATGCCATTTTGGTGTTAAGGCAGGAAAGTTCTTAGGGTACATGGTAACCCAGAGGGGCATTGAAGCAAGCCCGGAACAAATCAAAGCATTAATAAATATCAAATCTCCTGCCAATGCCAAGGATGTTCAAAAACTAACAGGCAGGATAGCAGCTTTGAACAGGTTCATATCGAAATCCTCAGAGAAATGCAGAGAATTTTACGATATCCTAAGGAAGAATAAGAAGTTCGAATGGACTGAGAAGCATGAGAATGCTTTACAAGCCCTAAAAGAGTATATGTCCTCAGCACCAGCATTAGCAAAACCAGAAAAAGGAGACGTGTTATCCTTATATCTAGCGGTATCCTCAACCGCTGTAAGTGTTGTCCTTGTTAAGGATCACGAAGGTACATAATATCCTATCTACTATGTAAGTAAAAGTCTACTTGATGCCGAATCCAGGTACTCACACTTATCCTTGCATTAATCATGGCATCGACTAAGTTAAGGCATTATTTTGAAACCCATACTATTGTTGTTAAAACTAATTTTCCAATTAAGAATGTCCTCAGGAAACCGGATATGTCAGGAAGAATGGCTAAGTGGGCAGTGAAGCTTAGTGCCCATGATATAAGATACGAACCAAGAACAGCCATTAAATCTCAAGCATTAGCTGACTTTGTGGCTGATTTCAGCAGTGATCTACAAAAGGAAGCAGAATTGGAGGTCCAACAGCTGGATGAGACCAAGGATCCTTGGATCCTACACACTGACGGATCCTCAAATATCAAAGGCACAGGGCTAGGGATCCTACTAAAATCGCCACAGGGGGACATAATACCCCACTCCATAGCCTGTGAGTTCCAAGCAACTAACAATGAGGCTGAATATGAAGCCTTAATTGCTGGCTTACAGATTGCTAAGGATATGGGGGTAAGATATCTTGAAGTATATGTAGATTCATTATTGATCACCAATCACTTTAATGGATCCTATGCTGTTAAAGGTGAAAAACTAACCAAATATTTAGAGATAGTCAAAGAATTGGCACTCTCTTTTGTTTCTTTTAGCTTAACACAGGTACCAAGGGAGGATAACACGGAAGCTGATGCATTGGCCAACCTAGGATCATCCTTAAAAATTCCAGAAGATATAAGTATCCCTATCATCCATATCCTGGCTCCTGCTATTGAAAATCAAGTAGCCATGGAAATAGAAGAGGATACTGCAGTAATCCCTAGTGAAGAAGCTCGATCTTATTCAGGATCATGGATCCCACCAATCATGAAATACTTGCAAAACGGAGAGATCCCAATGGGAGAAAATCCTAGAGCTTTCAGGATCAAAGTATCTCAATTTACAATCTTAAATAATATGCTATATAAACGATCCCTTGCAGGACCATATTTAAGATGTATTGAGGATCCTGAAATTGAAGAAGTATTGAGAGACTTCCATGAAGGAGATTGTGGAAACCACACTGGGGGCAGGGCATTATTCTCAAGGATCCTTAGAACAGGATACTACTGGCCAACCATGAAAAGGGATGCTGTAGAGTATGCTAAGAAATGTGATCCTTGCCAAAGACATAGCAATATCCTTCACCAACCAGCTGAATTACTACACCCCATACCATCCTCTTGGCCATTCATGAGATGGGGAATGGATATAGTTGGCAAGCTCCCTAAAGCACCTGGTGGAAAAGTATTTATGCTTGCCATGACTGACTATTTTTCCAAGTGGATAGAAGCTGAAGCCTTCGCTCAAGTCAGAGAAAAGGAAGTCATATCCTTCATTAAAAGAAACATTATAACTAGATTTGGCATTCCCTCCGAAATTGTATGTGATAATGGCTCCCAATTCATTGGAAGCAGAACCACTAACTTTTGTGACAGTTGGGGAATCAAGATGATCACATCAACACCAGTTCACCCACAAGCCAATGGTCAAGCAGAATCATCCAACAAGATCATCATCAACAATCTGAAGAAGAAGCTAGGATCCAAGAAAGGGAAATGGGCAGAAGAGTTACCTTATGTGCTATGGGCTGATAGGACAACTCCCAAGAATGCCACCGGTCAAACACCCTTCTCTTTAGTATTTGGGGCAGAAGCAGTGATCCCAACAGAGATGGTGATCCCAACTGCTAGAACAAGTGCTCGTGATCCTGAAGAAAATGCTACAATCCTAGCTCAGGATTTGGATACTATTGAGGAAAACAGGGATCTAGCTAGGATAAGGATGGCAAGCTACCAACAAAGGATGGCTGGTGCCTACAACAAGAATGTCAGGATAAGGAAGTTCCAAGTCGGAGATATGGTGTTGAGAAAAGCATTTCAAAATACTATCAATCCTGCTGACGGGAAGCTAGCACCAAAATGGGAAGGTCCCTACTTGATTGAAGCTGAAGCAGGAAAGGGGGCATACAGGTTGCTAACCATGGAAGGAAACTTGTTACCAAGAGCCTGGAATGCTGTTCACTTAAAGAAGTATTTCATGTGAACATGATCCTTCCTGTATGTGATCCTTACGTTGAAGAATCCTTGAAGGATCCTGGAGATATCGGTGATCCTTACTCTGGTAATATGCTTATCCTAAAACTATTGCATTTTCTTACTTTTTGCCTAAGGATAAGGATCATGCATCCTTCATCCTCTACTCACAAACCATTTGAGTTATGATAGTTCAGGTATCTTCAGCAAATCGTCAAAGATCTCCAAAAGCACCACAGATCCTTGGGTACAACCCCAGTTATCCTTGGGATTATCCCCAGTTTCCGCCAGCAGCGCACGATGATCCTGGTATAGTTCACGTCTTTGGGACCAGTACCCACTTTCGGGGCTGACAACCTCATCGTACTGGCTATATTTAGGATCCTACGTATAATGGTGGACGCACCATACATCCGTTCCTAAGGTTTCTAACGTTTTCACGTTAGCTAAGGTTTTGACATTTTCATGTCACTAAGTTTGGATAGTTGCCAGAAAGGGCCATACTCCAGTTTACATACGATCCTTTGGGCTTGACCCCAGTTATCCTTTGGGCTTGTCCCCAGTGATCCTCTGGGATCATTCTCAGTTATTGTAACAACTCTCATTAAATTTTAAATAATTAGGATAATAATTAGCTATTAAGAAAACCCTAATTGAGACACCCAAGTAATTCTGCACTAACCCTAGAATTTCCAGAACAATCAGAATCAGGATCAGGGGCCCTAAAACTCAGGGGGGGCAAAACCCTAATAACGATTATCTTCATAACTCATTATAAAATTCGAAATTTATAAAACCATCGACACAGCAAGCCTACCTGCACGAAGGGCTACCCTATGAAAATAGGGTGGTCACTCGCGTAGCGCGACGGCTAAGGGGGTACCCCTCGCGCTACGCGACGGTGTCAAAAATTCAGTATAAATAGCAGGGGTTGGGACTTGAATTTTGGCACTTGAACGCCGAAAATCGGAGTTACATAGGCCGAGTTATAAGCAAAACAGTCCACACACACACACTATTATCGAGGTACTGCCGCAAAACAGGGTAATTAGTCGATCACTATTACGATTCAGTTTCCGGGATCAATATACCCAAAGAATATCTAAGTGCCGCCACATTGGGCTATGCTTTATCGTTGTCGATAATTCGATAATGAGCCGAAGCATTGTACTTTGTCGTTGTCGATAATTCGATATACGAGTTGAAGTACTATACTTTATCGTTTGTCATTTTGATAAATGAGCCGAAGTATTGCACTTGGACATTCATTGTCACAATTGATCTCGGAGAATTATCATAATCGTTGTATTGATCACTAATCCTGTTTTGTGTGCTTTGTTATGAAATTAGGTTAGCAGGGATTAAATCTAAATTCTATCAACACTAAATCTGCAATGTGAGTTATTCTCTTTTTATAAATTCTTTTATCACAGTTTGTGATTAATTTACAATACTCCAAATTCATTTTCCAAGATTATAATACCAGTGATTAAGTTGATGTAATCACCAAATTGCAGCCAGTATGTGGGGTATTGTGCACAATATTACAGTTTAAATCATTTTAGGTGGGCGTACCTAATTTAATTGATTTACGTCATTCATTGGGGCAGCCAATGGTGATATGACCACTGTCACAGATTCGGTCGAGTGACAAATACTGTGGGTAATTGGTTGATATCGGAAACATGCGTAAAAGATCTTAACACTGTGAATAATCTTAAAATGTGTCGTTTTCAGTAACTAGAATAATTCACTCAGTATTTCCCCGCTGACAAAATCTTTTCCAAACATGTTTCAGGTGATCTGCTGTAATTCAGGAAAAAATGCAGGGGAAGCATTTCAAGCTTAAGATAGTGGCTCGATATAAAAATAAAGAAATGTGTTTTATTACTAAAAACTTATATTGTAAATTACCCGGGGTTTTAACCCGAATTGTAAAATAAAAATAATCGGGAAAAATTTTAACTTAGCCGATCCTGTGAAATAAATTTTCCGCTGCTAAACTCACAATAAACAGATTACCGCAGACTTTCTGTTCCGCGGGTCCTGAAACGGGTCAAACCGGGTCAGGGACCGTGACAGAAATAAGGTGGTATCAGAGCCACTAAGTTAAGCTAATTAAGTATTTAAATGATACTTAATTTTTCCTGATTACTATATGTGATTATGTGTTTATATGCTTTTAACTGATTATTTGTTAGTTACAGTATGGATAAACAGAAGTTGCAAGATATCTATCTTAAATTAAATAGATCAAGTTACGAGGAGGGTAGTTCTTCTAAAACTAAAATTTCAAAGCTCCCTACAATTCCTGAGGAAGGAATATTTGTGCAAAAAGCAAATTACGAAAATCCGCTTTCTCCTAGAAAAAGGAGTATGATTATTAAGAAAAGTAAGGAGCAAATCAAGGAAAGGAAAATTAAAAAGGAAAACCTGGAATTACTTAAGAAATCCCCTTGGGAGGATAAACTTGATGAAAAATGGGCTAATTTATATATGTTAGCTACTGTAGCAGAAAATGCTAATCCTTAAAAAGCATCTTGAATACAGTACTAGTAATTCTCAGTAAGTAGATAAATAAAACTGGGTATTTCCTGTATTTTGTACAAATAAGTATGCAATAAAACTTCTGTGTTTATTTGGTAAACTTTGTTTCAAAAATTTTAACTTGATATTTTGTGCATTTTGCATATATGCTACACAGCATGAACGAGATCTCTGAAGCTTTTCAGAACCTCAATCTGTACCCAGTAAATATTGAAGTTTCTCATGAATTTACGGGATACGTTGCTGATGTGGATGAACTTGTAGAACTCCCTACTCCACCAGTACCCAAACCAAAAAGAAGGCCAAAGAAAAATTATGTATGGGGAAGCCGGATACGTAAGAGAAGGACAGTTACAAAAACCCCTAAAACTAGTAAACCCTTAGACAAAGGAAAAGCAATTATAATTCAGGAAAACCCTAATCCACAAGAACAGGAAACTGAAGTTAATGAGGTTAGGCAAATGGAGGAGCAGTTTGAACAGTACTCTCAGGAAATAGCAATAGAAATAGGAAAAGATTCTAACCCAACTCAGGTAGAAGTCGGAGAGAGTTCTAATCAAACCAGGAGAATTACTTTTCAGGATCAAATAGATACCTTACTAGAAAAATGTGAAACTATGCAACCTATCAACTCAGGTATCTTTACCTATCCCGTTGAAAACCCAATACCAATGAACCTTACACCAACAATCACTGAACTAATAGTCCATGACCAACCTATAGAACCAGAAGAATGGTGGACTAACGATTGGCAATTCCAAAACATTGTCAATAGTCCTTACTCGTTTCTTCCACAATTCGACCCAGAACCCCTACCTAATCCACCGATGAGCAATGAAAACCTGGCTGAACTTCGCCACTTTGGTGAAGAGTTAATGGATGCAGGGAATAGAATTAGGGAAATAGGGGGACAGATTGCCTGGAAATACGACGAGAGGGAATTCCGTTTCTGAGATGACGAATAGGAGGGTGGTGGAATTATTCTTGTATAATAGTAAAAGTAAATAGTGAAACCAGTTGTAACATAACAAATAAAACATTGTAAAATATCGGTGTGTATTGATGCATACTATACTGATATGAAATGCAATCGAGAAATCGATAATTTTGGCTTTATGTGTTATAATTTGTTTAAATGATTTATTGTTAATTGCTAATTGTTCATAATAACTTATCATCAGATGGCAAATAACGATAACGAACCAGTAAATGAAGTTAATCACTCGGAGCAACAACCAGAAGATCAATATATGACTAAACAAGATATTGAAAATATGGTTGCCCAAGGAATAGCCAACGCAATTCCAATGTTCGTTGCTGCTATGAAAAATCCAAGTAATCCGCAACATATTGTACCTAGCAAACATACTACTGAAGATAATTTCAGTAATAGCATCAACAGGGGCAATGACCATATAAATCATGACAATGAATCTCAGCACACCCAGCGCCCTAAGAAGCGAAAGTCTGCAACGCCTGGTTGCACTTTCAAAGAATTTCTTGCTTGTAAACCCGCTGAATTTGCAGGCAACGAAGGAGCAACTGCAACGCTGCGATGGTTGGAGAAAACCGAAGCAGTAATTGCAATAAGTAAATGTGCTGAAGAAGATCAAGTCATGTATGCCTCAAACTTGTTTAAAGAAGGAGCACTAGAGTGGTGGAACACAGTGCTACAGGCAAAAGGCAGACGGGTAGCATATGCTATGACTTGGGACGAATTTAAAAATCTTGTCGAAAGAAAATTCTGTCCTGAGTATGAAAAGGAACAAATGGCAAATAAAATCCTAAATCATCGAATGACCGGGGTAGATTGTCGTGGTTATACTTCGACATTCTTCGAATATGCGAGAGTGGTACCTAATCTGGCTTCGCCAGAACCGGTACTCATTTCTCGATATATTTGGGGATTAATTAGCGAAATTCGCAATATCGTTAAAGCTGCGAGACCTCGCACTATTGACGATGCAGTCGAATTAGCTAACACCTTAACAGATGAACTGATCCGCACACGAGATGAAGACAGAAAGAAGGAATTAGCTCAGAAAATTACCCAAGGATTCAGGATGGGTAATAGTAATAATTTCAAGAAAAGAGGGACAGGGCGATCTGCAACTTTGCCATTTTGCAAAGTTTGCCGTAAGAACCATTTTGGAAAATGCAACAGAATTTGCAATTATTGCAAAACAGCAGGACATAGTGAAGAAAACTGTAAGAAGAAAACTGTAACTTGTTTTCAGTGTGGAGAAACGGGACATTACAAAACCGAATGTCCTAAACTGAACAAAGTCACTGATAACAAACCTAAGACGGCTGAAGGAACTACTAAGAAGAATGTTAGAGCATTTCAGCTAACTACTCAAGAAGCAGAACTCATCCCAGATGTGATCGCCGGTACGTTTCTAGTTCACAATGTTTATGCCAAAGTATTGTTTGACTCTGGTGCCAACCAAAGTTTTATCAATACTTCATTCTGTCAAGCTCTTAAGTTACCATTATCTACCGTTAGACAGATCTTGATAGTCGAAACTGCAGATGGGAATTCAGTAGAAATCAATCAGGTTCTGCAAAAAGTAAACATAGAACTTTTAGGTCATAAATTTACTGCAAACCTATTTCCTATGAAATTAGCTGAATTCGATGTGGTGTTAGGAATGGATTGGTTAATAGCCAACCATGCGCAAATCATTTGTGATAAGAATTCTATAGAAATTCAAACACCTACTGGAGAAGTAATTAAGATCTCAGGAGATAAACCTAGAAAGCCATTAAAGTTCATATCAGTAATGAAAGTTGCTAGTTATGAACGAAACCAAGGAATAGTATATATGATTTCTGTAATCATCTGTACTAAGGACAAGGAACTCAAGGAAATTCCTGTAGTGTCAGAATACCCAGATGTCTTTCCCGAAGAATTACCTGGGTTACCACCAGACAGAGAAGTAGAATTTAGAATTCATCTAATTCCAGGAAGTACACCGATAGCCAAGGCACCTTATCGATTAGCTCCTACCGAAATGTTAGAATTGAAAAAGCAATTAGATGAATTACTAAGCAAAGGATTTATACAACCTAGTTCATCCCCTTGGGGTGCACCAGTGTTGTTTGTGAAAAAGAAAGATGGATCAATGAGAATGTGTATTGATTATAGAGAATTGAATAAAGTTACAATTAAGAATCGATACCCATTACCTAGGATTGATGATCTTTTCGATCAATTACAAGGAGCTAGGTATTTCTCTAAGATAGATTTAAGATCTGGATACCATCAATTGAAAGTTCAAGAAGAAGACATACCTAAAACTGCTTTCAGAACTAGGTATGGTCATTATGAGTTTACAGTCATGCCCTTTGGATTAACCAATGCCCCAGCTGCATTCATGGACATGATGAACAGAATCTGTAAACCATATTTGGATAAATTTGTGATCGTATTTATTGACGATATACTTATTTATTCCAAAAGTCAAGTCGAGCATTGTCAACACTTGCATGCACTCTTAACTTTGTTAAGAAAAGAAAAGTTGTACGCGAAGTTTTCGAAGTGCGAATTCTGGCTGCAAGAAGTGCAATTCTTAGGCCACATGGTGAATCACGAAGGTATTCACGTAGATCCTGCTAAGATCGAAGCAATTACCAACTGGAAGGTTCCACAAACCGCAATGGAAATTAGAAGTTTTATAGGTTTAGCCGGTTATTATAGACGGTTTATTAAGGATTTCTCCAAAATAGCTGTACCATTAACTAAGCTAACCTGTAAAGCCACTAAGTTTGAATGGGGTCCAAAGCAAGAAGAAGCCTTTAGAATCTTAAAGCAGAAATTAACCAATGCGCCAATTTTAGCCTTACCAGAAGGAACAGAAGGCTTTGAAATATACTGTGATGCTTCAAAACTGGGATACGGATGTGTGTTAATGCAACGCAAGAAGGTAATTGCGTATGCCTCCAGACAATTGAAAAGGCATGAAGAAAACTATACGACTCATGATTTAGAATTAGGAGCCATAGTTTTTGCCCTTAAGATTTGGAGACATTATCTGTATGGAAGTAAGTTTACTGTTTATACAGATCATAAGAGTTTAAGGTATATATTCGGGCAAAAAGAGTTAAACATGAGACAAAGGAGATGGATGGAAGTCCTGAGTGATTACGACTGTGATATTCAATATCACGAAGGAAAGGCCAATGTAGTAGCAGATGCCTTAAGTCGTAAGTTCCATGAAATGCAAAAGCGAGTCCGTGCTCTTAGAATAAATCTACAAGTAGATTTACGAGAACAAGTGAAGGAAATCCAGAAAACAGCAATCAATAACGATACCGAAGAAATGAAAGGTTACCTAAAAGAATTAAAACAAGGAAATGATGGAATTTGGAAATTTCATCAAAGCAGAATTTGGGTACCTAAACAAGGAAATTTAAGATCAAAAATCTTAGAAGAAGCTCATAAATCTAGGTATACTATACACCCAGGAAATAATAAGATGTACCAAGATTTAAGGAAACATTTCTGGTGGATAGGAATGAAAAAGGACATAGCTGAATATGTATCTAAGTGTTTAACTTGTTCACAAGTTAAAGCTGAACACCAGAAACCTTCAGGCTTACTGCAACAATTAGAAATGCCTGTATGGAAATGGGAACTTATAACAATGGACTTTGTTACTAAGTTACCCAAAACCAGAAAAGGTAATGATGCTATTTGGGTAATCGTGGACCGATTAACCAAATCAGCTCATTTTCTACCAATCAAGGAAACCTTTAGCATGGAAAGATTAGCCAAGCTATATGTGGATGAAATAGTATCCTTACATGGAGTTCCACTCTCCATTGTATCGGATAGAGATAGTCGTTTCACTTCCCGATTTTGGACAAGTTTCCAAGAATCCATGGGAACTCGACTTAATCTTAGTACTGCATATCATCCACAGACCGACGGACAAAGTGAAAGGACAATCCAAACTCTGGAAGACATGCTCAGAGCATGTGTAATTGACTTTGGAGGTAATTGGGATAACCATTTACCATTAATTGAATTCTCCTATAACAATAGTTATCATTCAAGTATCGAAGCTGCACCATTCGAAGCCCTGTACGGACGTAAGTGCAGAACTCCAGTATGTTGGGCAGAAATCGGAGAAAGTCAATTATCAGGTCCAGAAATTGTACAAGAAACTACTGACAAGATAACTCAGATCAAGGAAAGACTAAAAACAGCAAGAGATCGTCAGAAAAGTTATGCAGATAATCGTCGCAAACCGCTTGAATTCCAAATAGGAGACAAGGTACTTTTAAAAGTATCTCCTTGGAAAGGTGTTGTAAGATTCGGTAAGAAAGGGAAACTGAGTCCCCGATATATTGGACCATTTCCAGTAATTCAACAAATCGGGCCAGTTGCCTATCGCTTACAGCTACCAGAAGAACTAGCTGGAGTACATGATGTATTTCATGTATCCAATCTCAAGAAATGTTTATCAGATGAATCTCTGGTAGTACCTCTTCAAGACATAGAGGTAAATGAGAAGCTGAAATTCATAGAAAAACCTTTACAAATAGAAGACAGGAAAATCAAGTTTCTCAAACACAAACGACTGGTATTAGTCAAAGTCAAATGGAATTCAAAAAGAGGACCAGAATACACTTGGGAACTGGAATCAGAAATGAAACGCAAATATCCTCATCTATTCCAGTAAATCTCGAGGACGAGATTTTTCCTAAGGTGGGGAGGATGTAACAACTCTCATTAAATTTTAAATAATTAGGATAATAATTAGCTATTAAGAAAACCCTAATTGAGACACCCAAGTAATTCTGCACTAACCCTAGAATTTCCAGAACAATCAGAATCAGGATCAGGGGCCCTAAAACTCAGGGGGGGGCAAAACCCTAATAACGATTATCTTCATAACTCATTATAAAATTCGAAATTTATAAAACCATCGACACAGCAAGCCTACCTGTACGAAGGGCTACCCTATGAAAATAGGGTGGTCACTCGCGTAGCGCGACGGCTAAGGGGGTACCCCTCGCGCTACGCGACGGTGTCAAAAATTCAGTATAAATAGCAGGGGTTGGGACTTGAATTTTGGCACTTGAACGCCGAAAATCGGAGTTACATAGGCCGAGTTATAAGCAAAACAGTCCACACACACACACTATTATCGAGGTACTGCCGCAAAACAGGGTAATTAGTCGATCACTATTACGATTCAGTTTCCGGGATCAATATACCCAAAGAATATCTAAGTGCCGCCACATTGGGCTATGCTTTATCGTTGTCGATAATTCGATAATGAGCCGAAGCATTGTACTTTGTCGTTGTCGATAATTCGATATACGAGTTGAAGTACTATACTTTATCGTTTGTCATTTTGATAAATGAGCCGAAGTATTGCACTTGGACATTCATTGTCACAATTGATCTCGGAGAATTATCATAATCGTTGTATTGATCACTAATCCTGTTTTGTGTGCTTTGTTATGAAATTAGGTTAGCAGGGATTAAATCTAAATTCTATCAACACTAAATCTGCAATGTGAGTTATTCTCTTTTTATAAATTCTTTTATCACAGTTTGTGATTAATTTACAATACTCCAAATTCATTTTCCAAGATTATAATACCAGTGATTAAGTTGATGTAATCACCAAATTGCAGCCAGTATGTGGGGTATTGTGCACAATATTACAGTTTAAATCATTTTAGGTGGGCGTACCTAATTTAATTGATTTACGTCATTCATTGGGGCAGCCAATGGTGATATGACCACTGTCACAGATTCGGTCGAGTGACAAATACTGTGGGTAATTGGTTGATATCGGAAACATGCGTAAAAGATCTTAACACTGTGAATAATCTTAAAATGTGTCGTTTTCAGTAACTAGAATAATTCACTCAGTATTTCCCCGCTGACAAAATCTTTTCCAAACATGTTTCAGGTGATCTGCTGTAATTCAGGAAAAAATGCAGGGGAAGCATTTCAAGCTTAAGATAGTGGCTCGATATAAAAATAAAGAAATGTGTTTTATTACTAAAAACTTATATTGTAAATTACCCGGGGTTTTAACCCGAATTGTAAAATAAAAATAATCGGGAAAAATTTTAACTTAGCCGATCCTGTGAAATAAATTTTCCGCTGCTAAACTCACAATAAACAGATTACCGCAGACTTTCTGTTCCGCGGGTCCTGAAACGGGTCAAACCGGGTCAGGGACCGTGACAGTTATCCTTTGGGCTTGTCCCCAGTTACTAACTTATCTTTTATATTGGCTTAGTCCCAAGTTATATTCCATTTTCTCAGGTTTTCGGAGTTAAACAATTAAGGATCCTTAATCCTTATTATCCATTAAAGTTTTACCTATGGTTGTTCCGATTAAAGGTTAGGATCCTAATTTGGATCCTCAGGTATGATCCTTAACTATTTTTAATTTCATTATTCATTATCCTAACCAACCCTTATACTTTGACAACCAGACCTATGATCCTTGAACTAAAATACTTTGAATAATTTCAAATATCAGGATATTTGATCTAGGATCATATCCTAAATTTATTAAATATATTTTCAACTCTTGCAAATACATTACAAAGACAACTAAGAAACAATAAGATAAGGATAACAACACGAGATAAGCCACAAAAGTTAAAGTTATATTATTAAACAAAAGGATCAT
Organism: Helianthus annuus; assembly: GCF_002127325.2. NCBI lineage: Eukaryota > Viridiplantae > Streptophyta > Magnoliopsida > Asterales > Asteraceae > Helianthus > Helianthus annuus. The sequence goes on along the minus strand of NC_035434.2, from coordinate 27,235,337 downwards.
TAACCCTTTCAAGAAAGTTGTCAAAATTGCCAACCCACGTTTCTACCAGCAAAACGTGGCCCGTCCACATGGGTTGGCAAAGGGTGTCCATTGTCTATGCGGTCTTAGCATTATGCAGGAAAATTAAAGCGGCAGGATCACAAAGGCTTCATCCCCCAAACAGAGGATCCCTCCACCTTTTGTAATCCTACCTATTGTTCAAAGGATCTAGGATCCTTAACCCTAAGAAACTATTGTTTAGAGATTACAAACCATAATTGTCTCAAACCATCAACAACCACAAAAAACACTACCAAACCTAAAAAAATTGGGCTCCGGCCTAGTCAACAATATCCATCATCGCCCAATCATGCAGCCTACTCCTTTGCTGCTCCATCACCACCGGCTGCTCCACCCTGATCCTTGTCAGCATCACCTCCCTCCAGCATTGGGATATCTTCAGCCTCATCCTCGTCCTCCAGGTCTGCCAACCTTGCCTTCCAACCCTCAACATCCCACGAGCTTTTGTCAAAGGTAGGATCCTGAGCCTCCTCGGCCATCTGAAGTTGTATCTTGTACATAGCAATTGCCGCGGACACCTTAGCATCTTGGGTGATCTCCTGCTTCTCGTTATCTATATCGATCAACCTCTGAGCAGCCTCAGCCTTCATGACCCGGAGTTCCTTCTCAAGATCTCCTATCTTGAGATCCTTTAACACACCCATTTGCTGGAGATCGGCAATTTGGCTCTCCTGGTCCTCAACATGGCCAAGGTAGGTCTCAATCTCGGCAAGTTTCTGCAACAGGAGAGAAAAGATAAGCTTAGGATCAGATACACAAACAGGATATGCGAGACGGATAACCAACAGGGGCAGTGATCCTTACCTCATTCACGTAGTCGAGGAATTGCTGACGGAGGAGGGGAAATCCTTGGAGATCTTCAGAGGTTTTTCTCTTTTTTCCCTTGCCCCGGATAGACGCTTTGGGAGCTGATGCTGAAGGACTGGCAGCAGGAGCCTTCTTCTTCTTTGAAGACGTGACATTGGCAAGATCACTTATCCCAAATATGGAGGCAGATTTAACAGATCTGGCAGACTTTCCGGCACCTACACAATCAAAAAAACAAGATAAGTTGCTTTATTAATCAAACAATCCTACATATAATTTATTTTCTATAAGGATACTTACTTGACATTGTGGCAGATGCAGAGGATATCTCTTGAGAATCTTGGATAGTGACTTGAAAGCTTCTAACTTCAGGATCAAGCTTTTTAAAAGCTAACACTCTCTCTTTTGCAGCGGGGGTTAATTTCAGACGAGCAATGGAAATAGCTGCATAAAAGACAAAGGAAAAAAGACATCAGTAATCCTCATCATATGAGACAGGACTGATAGTGATCCTTCGAGGATCCTCTACCCTACCATGAGTGGCCCATTCCTTGGGCAAATCCTTCCCATCCGGGATGGAATCCCTCTTAACAAAGAAAAACCGACGTTTCCAGTTGGTATCATTCTTAGTAACTTTGAAGATTGGGTGATCCTCCCCAGCTTTCCGTTTCAACAAATATCGGTGAGAACCGAAGGTGGTGAGATCGTAAAACTCAGCTAACTCCGCCATCCCCAGATCAATCCCTTCCTGCTCGATGATCCTCTCGAAGGTATAAAGAACCCTCCAGATCATCGGCATAGCTTGGATGTAAGAGATGCCGGTCAAGGAAAAGAAAGACTGGGTAAAGTCTGGAAAAGGATACGAATACCCTATAGCAAACGGGGGTAGCAGGAAAAGCCACCCAGACATCTGAGACAAAGTCGCTCAAAACAGTAGGATCAAAGGATTTAAAAACGGCATTCGCCGGAAAGCAGTGACGAATTTTGTCTACGTGAGCATCACTAAAGCAACACCTCTCCATAGGAGAATCCTTGATAATCCCCTGGCTTTTTAAGGGACTATCCTTCTTGGAATCCTTGTGTGGAGAATTCCGGAGCAACATGTTTTGTGACGGAATAGAAACAGAGACGGAGTAGAAAAAACAGAGCAAAGAAAAGGAAGAAGGGAAAGAGAGAAGAAGAGGATACCTGAACAACCTTCGGTGCAGAATATAAGGGGAGTGTATCTTGAATTTAAATACAAACTGATCCTGACCCTATCTCCTATTTATAATGATGATTTGCAGGGATTGTCACATCTATGACGTAATGATCACAACGGCTAGTC
>NC_035434.2:27220643-27228143 GCF_002127325.2 Helianthus annuus | reverse complement strand
AAGTTGAGCAAATTATGTTTAAGAAATTTAGGATATGATCCTGGATCAAATATCCTATAATCTAAAGTTTTCAAGATAGTTTATTTTAAGGATCATAGGTTCAGTTGTCAAGGTCTAAAGGTTATTCAAATGAATAATGAAATTAAAAGTAGTTAAGGATCATACCTGAGGATCCAAGTTAGGATCCTAACCTTTAATCAGGATAACCATAAGTAAAAATCTTAATGAACAATAAGGATTAAGGATCCTTAATGGTTTAACTTCGAAAACCTGAAAAATGGAGTATAACTTGGGACTAAGCCAATATAAAAGATAAGTTAGTGACTAGGGACAAGCCCAAAGGATAACTGGGGACAAGCCCAAAGGGTAACTGGGGACAATTCCAAAGGATCACTGGGGACAAGCCCATAGGATAACTGAGAATGATCCCGGAAGATCACTGGGGACAAGCCCATAGGATAACTGAGAATGATCCCGGAAGATCACTGGGGACAAGCCCATAGGATAACTGGGGACAAGCCCAAAGGATCGTATGTAAACTGGAGTGTGGCCCTTTCTGGCAACTATCCAAACTTAGTGACATGAAAATGTCAAAACCTTAGCTAACGTGAAAACGTTAGAAACCTTAGGAACGGATGTATGGTGCGTCCACCATTATACGTAGGATCCCAAGTATAGCCAGTACGATGAGGTCGCCAGCCCCGAAAATGGGTACTGATCCCAAAGACGTGAACTATATCAGGATCATCGTGCGCTGCTGGCGGAAACTGGGGATAATCCCAAGGATAACTGGGGTTGTACCCAAGGATCTGTGGTGCTTTTGGTGATCTTTGACAATTTGCTGAAGATACCTGCACTATCATAACTCAAATGGTTTGTGAGTAGAGGATGAAGGATACATGATCCTTATCCTTAGGCAAAAAGTAAGAAAATGCGATAGTTTTAGGATAAGCATATTACCAGAATGAGGATCATCAATGGCACCGGGATCCTTCAAGGATACTCCAATGTAAGGATCACATGCATGAAGGATCCTGTTCACATGAAATATTTCTTTAAGTGAACAGCATTCCATGCTCTTGGCAACAAGTTCCCTTCCATGGTTAGCAGCCTGTATGCCCCCTTTCCTGCTTCGGCTTCAATTAAGTAGGGACCTTCCCATTTTGGTGCTAGCTTCCCGTCAGCAGGATTAATAGTATTTTGAAATGCTTTTCTTAATACCATATCTCCGACTTGGAACTTCCTTATCCTGACATTTTTGTTGTAGGCACCAGCCATTCTTTGTTGGTAGCTTGCCATCCTTATTCTGGCTAGATCCCTGATTTCCTCAATAGTATCCAAATCCTGAGCTAGAGTTGCAGCATTTTCTTCAGGATCACGAGCACTTGTTCTAGCAGTTGGGATCACCATTTCTGTTGGGATCACTGCTTCTGCCCCAAATACTAAAGAGAAAGGTGTTTGACCAGTGGCGTTTTTGGGAGTTGTCCTATCAGCCCATAGCACATAAGGCAATTCTTCTGCCCATTTCCCTTTCTTGGATCCTAGCTTTTTCTTCAGATTGTTGATGATGATCTTATTGGATGATTCTGCTTGACCATTGGCTTGTGGATGAACTGGTGTTGATGTTATCATCTTGATTCCCCAACTGTCACAAAAGTTAGTGGTTCTCCTTCCAATGAATTGAGAACCATTATCACATATAATTTCAGAGGGGATGCCAAATCTGGTTATAATGTTTCTTTTGATAAAGGATATAACTTCCTTCTCTCTGACTTGAGCAAAGGCTTCAGCTTCTATCCACTTGGAAAAATAGTCAGTCATGGCAAGCATAAATACTTTTCCACCAGGTGCTTTAGGAAGCTTGCCAACTATATCCATTCCCCATCTCATGAATGGCCAAGAGGATGGTATGGGGTGTAGTAATTCAGCTGGTTGGTGAAGGATATTGCTATGTCTTTGGCAAGGATCACATTTCTTAGCATACTCTACAGCATCCCTTTTCATGGTTGGCCAGTAGTATCCTGTTCTGAGGATCCTCGAGAATAATGCTCTGCCCCCAGTGTGGTTTCCACAATCTCCTTCATGGAAGTCTCTCAACACTTCTTCAATTTCAGGATCCTCAATACATCTTAAATATGGTCCTGCAAGGGATCGTTTATACAGCATGTTATTTAAGATTGTAAATTGAGATACCTTGATCCTGAAAGCTCTAGGATTTTCTCCCATTGGGATCTCTCCATCTTGCAAGTATCTCATGATTGGTGAGATCCATGATCCTGAATAAGATTGGGCTTCTTCACTAGGGATCATTGCAGTATCCTCTTCTATTTCCATGGCCACCTGATTTTCAATAGCAGGAGCCAGGATATGGATGATAGGGATACTTATATCTTCTGGAATCTTCAAGGATGATCCTAAGTTGGCCAATGCATCGGCTTCCGTGTTCTCCTCCCTTGGTACCTGTGTTAAGCTAAAAGAAACAAAAGAGAGTGCCAATTCTTTGACTATCTCTAAATATTTGGTTAGTTTTTCACCTTTAACAGCATATGATCCGTTAAAGTGATTAGTGATCAATAATGAATCTACATATACGTTAAGATACTTTACCCCCATATCCTTAGCGATTTGTAAGCCAGCAATTAGGGCTTCATACTCAGCCTCATTGTTAGTTGCTTGGAACTCGCAGGCTATGGAGTGGGGTATTATGTCCCCCTGTGGCGATTTTAGTAGGATCCCTAGCCCTGTGCCTTTGATGTTTGAGGATCCGTCAGTGTGTAGGATCCAAGGATCCTTGGTCTCATCCAGCTGCTGGACCTCCAATTCTGCTTCCTTTTGTAGATCACTACTGAAATCAGCCACAAAGTCAGCTAGTGCTTGAGATTTAATGGCTGTTCTTGGTTCGTATCTTATATCGTGGGCACTAAGCTTCACTGCCCACTTAGCCATTCTCCCTGACATATCCGGTTTCCTGAGGACATTCTTAATTGGAAAATTAGTTTTAACAACAATAGTATGGATTTCAAAATAATGCCTTAACTTAGTGGATGCCATGATTAATGCAAGGATAAGTTTTTCGAGGTGTGAGTACCTGGATTCGGCATCAAGTAGACTTTTACTTACATAGTAGATAGGATATTGTGTACCTTCGTGATCCTTAATAAGGACAGCACTTACAGCGGTTGAGGATACCGCCAGATATAAGGATAACACATCTCCTTTTTCCGGTTTTGCTAATGCTGGTGCTGAGGACATATACTCTTTTAGGGCTTGTAAAGCATTTTCATGCTTCTCAGTCCATTCGAACTTCTTATTCTTCCTTAGGATATCGTAGAATTCTTTGCACTTTTCTGAGGATTTCGATATGAACCTGTTTAAAGCTGCTATCCTGCCTGTTAGTCTTTGAACATCCTTGGCATTGGCAGGAGATTTGATATTTATTAATGCTTTGATTTGTTCCGGGCTTGCTTCAATGCCCCTCTGGGTTACCATGTATCCTAAGAACTTTCCTGCCTTAACACCAAAATGGCATTTTGAAGGATTAAGTTTCATGTTATAATTATCAAGGATATCGAATGCTTCTTCCAAGTCCCTTAGGTGATCCTCTGCTTTCTTTGACTTGACCACCATATCATCTATGTACACCTCCATAGTTTTTCCAATTTGATCCTTGAACATCATATTTACCAGCCTTTGATATGTTGCACCTGCATTTCTTAGTCCAAAAGGCATGGCAATATAACAATATAAACCGGTTGGGGTCATAAAGGCTGTATCCTCTTGGTCAGATGGTTCCATCTGGATTTGTTGGAATCCAGATGATGCATCCATAAAAGTTAACAGTTCATGCCCCGCTGTTGCATCCACCATGGAGTCAATGTGGGGTAATGGGAAAGGATCCTTGGGACATGCCTTATTCAAATCAGTGAAATCGACACATACCCTCCACTTTCCGTTTTTCTTTTGGACAACAACCACATTGGCTAACCATTTAGGATACTTTACCTCTCTGATCATACCTGCTCGAAGTAGTCTCTCTACTTCTTCTTGGATAATGGCATTCCTTTCTGGTGCAAACTTCCTCCTTTTTTGATGGATTGGCTTGATAGACCTGTCAATGCCAAGTTTGTGAGTAATAATATCCTTGGATATACCTGTCATATCTTCATGTTTCCAAGCAAAGGTAGATTTTCTTCTTTTGAGGAAGGATATCATGTCTTCTTTCATCTTGCCAAGGATCCCTGATCCGATATAGATTTTTGATTCAGGATCACTAGGGTCCAAGAGGATTTCATCTACATCTTGCTCCCTTGCCTCCAAGACATTCCTCGGAGGATACTGTAATTGCTATTGCTCCCTTGGCTTCGAGGTTGGCTTCATGGATGAGGTATAGCAATCCTTAGCCTCTTGCTGATCGCTGTCGATCTTGATTATCCCCCATGGGCTAGGGAGCTTCACACATTGATGGTAGGTAGATGGAACCGCTTTCATGTCATGTATCCAGGGCCTGCCAAGGATAACGTTGCAACAAGATAAACAGTCAATAACACAAAATTTCTGATAATTATGTAATCCTTCCACATAGATTGGGAGTTTGATGTCCCCCAGAGTTTTCTTCGTTTCTCCACTAAATCCTACAAGCACGGAGGATCTTGGTGTGATGTCTGATTCTGGGATACCCATTTTCTTCAGTACATCAAGCTGGATAATGTTGACTGAACTTCCTCCATCGATAAGGATCCTGCGGACAAAATGGTTAGAAATAAAGAGAGTAATAACTAAACTATCATGATGAGGATCTTGGATGTTTATGCGATCATCCTCGTCAAAGGTTATCGTTTTCCCTTCTGAAACACTTGATGTTCTAATAGGCCTTTCTCCATTGTCCATTTTTGATTCTTTTGCATATCTTTTGGCCGCTGAGAAGGATGTACCACAGATGTCTGATCCTCCGGATATAAAGTTGATCACTTGTGCATTTGCCGGAGGTGCTGGGGCTTTTTCGGGGATCCTTTCAGGATCCTGGGTCCTTTGCTTTTTTCTCCCCAGCAATTCTTTTAGATGCCCCTTGCTTAGCAGGTATCCAATTTCCTTTCTTAAGGCTATGCAATCTTCAGTCAGATGGCCGAAATCCTCATGGTATGCACACCATTTGGACTTGTCTTTAGTCCCGGATGGTTTATCATTCTTCCTGGGCCACCTAGCCTTTTCACCTAGATTCTGCATTGCAAGGATTAGTTCATGATTATCAACGGAAAAACAATATTCTGAGATTGGAGGATATTCTTCATCATCCTCCTCTTGGTCGACAGCATGCACATTCTTGTTCTCGTTTCTATGGTAGGATTTGAACTTGTTGCTTTTGAAGGAGGATCCTTGCTTATCTTGTTTTGAGGATCCTACTTGTCTCTCCTGGATCCTCTTGTCATCCTCTAGCCGGATAAACCTGAGTGCTCGAGTTCTTACTTCATCTAAATTCCTGCAAGGTGTCATAACAAGATCATCATAGAATAATGAATCCTTAAGAAGTCCCATTTTGAAGGCTTCAACAGCCGTAGCCATATCCAAGTTGGGAATATCCAAGGATTCTTTACTAAATTTAGTTATATAATCCCTTAATGATTCATTATTATTTTGAGTTATCCTGTACAAATCACTGGTTAATTTTTCAAATTTCCTACTACAAGAGAATTGGTTGTTGAATAAATTAACTAAATTAGCAAATGAAGTAATAGAGTAAGGGGGAAGACTTAGCAGCCACTTAAGAGCTGATCCAGTTAGAGTGGATCCAAATCCTTTACATAGGCATGCTTCCTTCAACTTTTCTGGGATAGGATTGATTTCCATCCTTTCCCTGTATTGTGCTATATGCTCCTCTGGATCCGTTGTGCCATCATACAGCTTCATGGTAGGGATATGGAACCTTTTGGGTACCTCTGCATCACAGATTGGTGGTGCAAAGCGAGATACCTTGTGGCTCCCATCTGCAATTTCTGGGATAGGCTTGACTACCCCTGGAACACTTGAGATCATGTCCTTTAGTTTCTGTAATTCCCTGGCCATAGCGTGATTGGTACCTGTATCCTGCATGAATCCATGGTTAGTGGTAGGATAATTATTTAAAGTGTTACCTCCCATTGGGTTCAAGTTAGGGAATCCATATTGCTGGGATTCTGGAACAACGGAGGGACCAGTGGAAGCAATGGTCTGCATTGGAATGAAGTCCCCTTGATGGACATCTAGACTCCCTGTTTGCAAACTTTTTAGGGATCCTAGCATCTGTAAGGATCCTGGTATCTGGGATGATCCTGGAACGAAGGAGGATCCTTGAACCTGGGATGATCCTGGAACAAAGGAGGATCCTTGGCCCTGGAATGATCCTGGAATAAAGTAGGATCCTTGAAACTGCTGTGCCCCCGGATAGGCTCCCGGATTCATGAAGGATCCCACATACTGAGGATAGGATCCTGCTGGCTGAAAATACGAGCCCGATATCTGAGTCATTGCTGCTGACTTGAGATGTAATCCTCTCGTCTCCCCTGTGATCTGTACGTCTGGGATCCCTGATGGCTGAGAGGTGGCCATTGGAGTCTCAAAACTCAAGGATTTTGGCATCAGTGGGGAATGATCCTCTACCGCTTTCTTTTGTCTTTTGAGATCTCCAATCTCCCTGAGGATCCTGTCATTAGTTTCATCCTGCCGCTGCATACGATCCTTCATCTGCAAAATTAAAGCAAACACATCACTAGTACTGGGAGTAGAAGAATTCATAACAGAAGAAGATGGAGGTTTAGAGAAAGAAGGGGTTGGTCTCTTCTCAGCATTTCTCTGGGATCCTGCCGGTGGAGGAGGTAGAGTGGCTTGTGCTGAGGTGACTGCAGACATCGCCGTGGAGGTGTTCTTCAATGATGAAGCCATGTAACTCTTCGAAATGATTTCGAACAAAAGATTTTCTTTATGAATGAAGCACCAATTGCCCCACGGTGGGCGCCAAACTGTTTTGGTCAAAAATCACACAAGGATAATGTAACCAAACTTTATGTAAACGGGGTATGATGCTTGGTTAGCTATGAAAGTAAAGGATCACTTCTGTGATAAAGATACAAAGACACAATGATTTATACGAGGAAAAAGCCCTTGATCAATGTATGATCTCCGGCATAAAAAACCTCGGGTGATGGCAACTACCGATCACCAACTTCAATATAATAAAAATGTAGTTACAACTTCGGATGATAATGAGCTGAGTACAAGGATCACTGAGTGTCTAAGTGTTGAGAGTTGTGTCGTATGTTGTGTGTGTTCTTCCGAATGAGGAAGATGGGTATTTATACATGTGTAGGTAACTTATTTTAGGTAGATAGACCACTAATCAGCTCATTACCCCTTTAGAAATAAAGATAATCTAGCCTAAATTGCTGCCCATTAATCAAGCTAAGTTTCCATATCCGGTACAACGTCTATCTCCAATTTAGCTCTTGCCATATTTGTGAAAACGCGTCC
>NC_035434.2:26413125-26581196 GCF_002127325.2 Helianthus annuus | reverse complement strand
TATTGCCATGCCTTTGGACTAAGAAATACAGGTGCAACATATCAAAGGCTGGTAAATATGATGTTCAAAGATCAAATTGAAAGACTATGGAGGTGTACATTAGTGATATTGGTGGTCAGTCAAAGAAAGTAGCGACTAGACTTAGGAAGAAGCACGATATCCGTTGATCATTACAACATGAAACTTAATCTTCAAAATGCATTTTGGTGTTAAGGCAGGAAAGTTCTTAGGATACATGGTAACCCAGAGGGGCATTGAAGCAAGCCGCGGAACAAATCAAAGCATTAATAAATATCAAAATCTCCTTGCCAATGCCAAGGATGTTCAAAGATTGACAGGCAGGATAGCAGCTTTGAACAGGTTCATATCGAAATCTCAGAAAAATGCAAAGAATTCTACGATATCCTAAGGAAGAATAAGAAGTTCGAATGGACTGAGAAGCATGAGAATGCTTTACAGCCCTAAAAGAGTATATGTCCCTCAGCACCAGCATTAGCAAAACCGGAAAAAGGAGATGTGTTATCCTTATATCTGGCGGTATCCTCAACCGCTGTAAGTGTTGTCCTTGTTAAGGATCACGAAGGTACACAAATATCCTATCTACTATGTAAGTAAAAGTCTACTTGATGCCGAATCCAGGTACTCGCACCTCGAAAAACTTATCCTTGCATTAATCATGGCATCGACTAAGTTAAGACATTATTTTGAAACCCATACTATTGTTGTTAGAACTAATTTTCCAATTAAGAATGTCCTCAGGAAACCAGATATGTCAGGGAGAATGGCTAAGTGGGCAGTGAAGCTTAGTGCCCATGATATAAGATATGAACCAAGAACAGCCATTAAATCTCAAGCACTAGCTGACTTTGTGGCTGATTTCAGTAGTGATCTACAAAAAGAAGCGGAGTTAGAGGTTCAGCAGCTGGATGAGACCAAGGATCCTTGGATACTACACACCGACGGATCCTCAAATGTCAAAGGCACAGGGCTAGGGATCCTACTAAAATCGCCACAGGGGACATAATACCCCACTCCATAGCCTGTGAGTTCCAAGCAACTAACAACGAGGCCGAGTATGAAGCCCTAATTGCTGGCTTACAAATCGCTAAGGATATGGGGTAAAGTATCTTAACGTATATGTAGATTCATTATTGATCACTAATCACTTTAACGGATCCTATGCTGTTAAAGGTGAAAAACTAACCAAATATTTAGAGATAGTCAAAGAATTGGCACTCTCTTTTGTTCCTTTTAGCTTGACACAGGTACCAAGGGAGGAGAACACAGGGGGCTGATGCATTGGCCAACCTAGGATCATCCTTGAAGATTCCAGAAGATATAAGTATCCCTATCATCCATATCCTGGCTCCTGCTATTGAAAATCAGGTGGCCATGGAAATAGTAGAGGATACTGCAATGATCCCTAGTGAAGAAGCCCAATCTTATTCAGGATCATGGATCTCACCAATCTTGAGATACTTGCAACATGGGGAGATTCCGACGGGAGAAAATCCTAGAGCTTTCAGGATTAAGGTATCTCAATTTGCAATCTTAAATAATGTGCTATATAAACGATCCCTTGCAGGACCATATTTAAGATGTATTGAAGATCCTGAAATTGAAGAAGTGTTGAGAGATTTCCACGAAGGAGATTGTGGAAACCACACTGGGGGCAGGGCATTATTCTCAAGGATCCTTAGAACAGGATACTACTGGCCAACCATGAAAAGGGATGCTATAGAATATGGTAAGAAATGTGATCCTTGCCAAAGGCATAGCAATATCCTTCACCAACCAGCTGAATTACTACACCCCATACCATCCTCTTGGCCATTCATGAGATGGGGAATGGATATAGTTGGCAAGCTCCCTAAAGCACCTGGTGGAAAAGTATTTATGCTTGCCATGACTGACTATTTTTCCAAGTGGATAGAAGCTGAAGCCTTCGCTCAAGTCAGAGAAAAGGAAGTCATATCCTTCATTAAAAGAAACATTATAACTAGATTTGGCATTCCCTCTGAAATTGTATGTGATAATGGCTCCCAATTCATTGGAAGTAGAACCACTAACTTTTGTGACAGTTGGGGAATCAAGATGATCACATCAACACCAGTTCACCCACAAGCCAATGGTCAAGCAGAATCATCCAACAAGATCATCATCAACAATCTGAAGAAGAAGCTAGGATCCAAGAAAGGGAAATGGGCAGAAGAGTTACCTTATGTGCTATGGGCTGATAGGACAACTCCCAAGAATGCCACCGGTCAAACACCCTTCTCTTTAGTGTTTGGGGCAGAAGCAGTGATCCCAACAGAGATGGTGATCCCAACTGCTAGAACAAGTGCTCGTGATCCTGAAGAAAACGCTACAATCCTAGCTCAGGATTTGGATACTATTGAGGAAAACAGGGATCTAGCTAGGATAAGGATGGCAAGCTACCTACAAAGGATGGCTGGTGCCTACAACAAGAATGTCAGGATAAGAAAGTTCCAAGTTGGAGATATGGTGTTGAGAAAAGCATTTCAAAATACTATCAATCCTGCTGACGGGAAGCTAGCACCAAAATGGGAAGGTCCCTACTTGATTGAAGCTGAAGCAGGAAAGGGGGCATACAGGTTGCTAACCATGGAAGGAAACTTGTTACCAAGAGCCTGGAATGCTGTTCACTTAAAGAAATATTTCATGTGAACATAATCCTTCCTGCATGTGATCCTTACATTGAAGTATCCTTGAAGGATCCTGAAGATATTGGTGATCCTTACTCTGGTAATATGCTTATCCTAAAACTATTACATTTTCTTACTTTTTGCCTAAGGATAAGGATCATGTATCCTTCATCCTCTACTCACAAACCATTTGAGTTATGATAGTTCAGGTATCTTCAGCAAATCGTCAAAGATCTCCAAAGCACCACAGATCCTTGGGTACAACCCCAGTTATCCTTGGGATTATCCCCAGTTTCCGCCAGCAGCGCACGATGATCCTGGTATAGTTCACGTCTTTGGGACCAGTACCCACTTTCGGGGCTGACAACCTCATCGTACTGGCTATATTTGGGATCCTACGTATAATGGTGGACGCACCATACATCCGTTCCTAAGGTTTCTAACGTTTTCACGTTAGCTAAGGTTTTGACATTTTCATGTCACTAAGTTTGGATAGTTGCCAGAAAGGGCCATACTCCAGTTTACATACGATCCTTTGGGCTTGTCCCCAGTTATCCTTTGGGCTTGTCCCCAGTTATCTTCTGGGCTTGTCCCCAGTTATCCTATGGGCTTGTCCCCAGTGATCCTCTGGGACCATTCTCAGTTATACTTTGGGCATGTCCCCAGTTACTAATTTATCTTTTACATTGGCTTAGTCCCAAGTTATATCTCACTTTTCAGGTTTTGGAAGTCTAAACCTATAAGGATCCTTAATCCTTATTAACTATCAAAGATTGTCTTGATTGAAGGTCAGGATCCTAACATGGATCCTCAGGTATGATCCTTGACTATTTTTATACTCTTTATCCTAACCAACCCTTATACTTTGACAACCGAACCTATGATCCTTGAACTAAAAATTTTCAATATGAGGATATTTGATCTAGGATCATATCCTAAGTTTATTAAACACTTTTTCAACTCTTGTTATTTTAACAAATATAGCAATTGAGAAATAAGAGGATTATTGAAGGATAACAACACAAGATAAGCCAGAAGGATTAAAGTTATATTATTAAACAAAAGGATCATTAACCCTTTCAAAATGTTGTCAAAATTGCCAACCCACATTTCTACCAGCAAAACGTGGCCCGTCCACATGGGTTGGCAAAGGGTGTCCATTGTCTATGCGGTCTTAGCATTTTGCAGGAAAGTAAAAGCGGCAGGATCACAAAGGCTTCATCCCCCAAACAGAGGATCCCTCCACCTTTTGTAATCCTACCTATTGTTCCAGGGATCCAGGATCCTTAACCCTAAGAAACTATTGTTCAGAGATTACAGACCATAATTGTTTTAAACACCACAAACTACTATCAAAATTTAAAAAAATTGGGCTCCGGCTATGTCTAGAAGTTTCCATCATTGCCCAATCTTGCAGCTCAAACCTTCGCTGCACCGTCACCACCAGCTCCACTCGCTTCACCCTGATCCTTACCAGCATCTCCACCTTCAAGCATAGGGATATCCTCAACATCATCGTCGTCCTCCAACTCTGCTAACCTTGCCTTCCAGCCTTCAATATCCCATGTGCTCTTATCAAAGGAAGGATCCTGAGCCTCCGTGGCCATCTGCAGTTGTATCTTGTACATAGCTATCGCGGCAGAGACTTTGGCGTCCTGAGTAATGTCATGCTTCTCATAATCGAACTTGATCAATGCTTTGACAGCCTCATCCTTAACAGCCCGGATCTTCTTCTCAAGATCAGTGATCTTGAGATCCTTCAGCACACCCATTTGGTGAAGGTCGGCAATCCGGCGATCCTGATCTTCAACGTGGCTGACATAAGATTCTATTTCAGTAAGTTTCTGCAAAAACAACAGGATATAACGTCAGACATGGGTGATCCTCAAAAACCGTCAGGATAACCAACAGGGGCAGTGATCCTGACCTCGTTGACAGAATCAAGAAATTGCTGACGGAGAAGGGGGAATCCTTGAAGGTCCTCAGAAACTTTCCTCTTCTTCCCTTTACCCCTAATAGGTAATTTGGGGGCTGAAGCAGAAGGACTAGCAACCGAAGTCTTCTTCTTCGAAGACGTGACCTTGGCAAGATCATCAATCCCAAACAAGGAGGCAGATTTGGCAGACTTAGCGGATTTCCCAGCACCTACACAATCAAAACAAGATAAGTCTCCTAACTAATTTAATATTTTACTTTTTGGTAAGGATACTTACTTGACATTGTGATAGACGCGGAAGATACTTCTTGTGAATCTCGGATGGTGACTTGAAAACTTCTGGCCTCAGGGTTTAGCCTTTTAAAAGCTAAAACTCTTTCTCTTGCAGCAGGGGTTAACTTGAGATGAGCAATGGAAATAGCTGCAAAGGAAAAGAGATATTAGTGATCTTCGTCAAATAAGACAGGGCTGATAGTGATCCTTCGAGGATCCTCTACCCTACCATGAGTAGCCCACTCCTTGGGCAGATCATTCCCACCAGGGAGGGAATCCCTTCTCACGAAGAAGAAACGACACTTCCAATTTGTGTCATTTTTGGTAACTTTCAAAACAGGATGATCCTCCCCGGCCTTCCGTTTCAACAAATATCGATGAGAGCCAAACGTGGTAAGATCATAAAGTGCGGCCAGCTCTGCCATCCCTAAATCAATCCCCTTCTGCTCGATGATCCTCTCGAAGGTATACAAGACCCTCCAGATCATCGGCATGGCTTGGATATAAGATATGCCGGTCAGAGAAAAGAAAGATTGGGTGAAGGCCGGAAAAGGATACGAATATCCTATGATAAATGGAGTTGCAGGAAAGATCACCCAGGTATCTGAAGTAAAATCACTCAAGGCAGTGGGTGTGAAGGATTTGAAAACGGCATCCGCCGGAAAGCAATGTCGAATCCTATCTACATGAGCATCGGTAAAGCAACATCTCTCCGTAGGAGAATCCTTAATGATCCCTTGGCTTTTCAGGGGACTATCCTTCTTGGAATCCTTGTGTGGAGAATTCCGGAGCAACATGTTTGTGACGGAACAGAAACAGAGACGGAGTAGAAAAAACAGAGCAAAGAGAAGGAAGAAGGGAAAGAGAGAAGCAGAGGATACCTGATCAGTCCTCGGTAGCGGTTATAAAGGGAAGATATCTCGAATTTAAATGCAAAATGATCCTAACCCTATCTCCTATTTATAATGATGATTTGCAGGGATTATCACATCTATGACGTAATGATCACAACGGCTAGTCCATGTGTAACGGCTAGTTATTCGGAATCGCCCGTTAGAGATAAGATCGAAACAAAATATAACTCGTCTATTTACAATTAACTCCTTATATTTTGGGGGCAATTGTTAGGGCTGGATTTTTACTATAAGTGATCCTTATACGTGATCCTAACCAGTGATCCTTGTTTCTTTGGCAGGCAGTGATCCTCAGCCGGACTTCAGGATCAGGATCATGGGACGTTATGGTGATCCTTATACTAACGGTCACCTTCGCTTACTACAATATTATTTTGCAGGAACATCTAGCAGGATATGCTCTAGGCATCATGATCAAGGAACGCGTTTTCACAATTATGGCAAGAGCTAAATTGAAGATGGACGTTGTACCGGATATGGAAACTTGGCTTGATCTAAGAGCAGCAATTTAGGCTAGATTATCTTTATTTCTAAAGGGGTAATGAGCTGATATTTAGTCATTTTACCTAAAATAGGTCACCTACACATGTATAAGTACCACTCTTCTTCATTCGGAAGAACACACACGACATACGACACAACTCTCAAACACTTAGACACTCAGTGATCCTTGTACTCAGCTCATTATCATCCAAAGTTGTAATCATATTTTTGTTATATTGAAGTTGGTGATCGGTAGTTGCCATCACCCGAGGTTTTTTATGCCGGAGATCATTCGTTGATCAAGGGCTTTTTCCTCGTATAAATCATCGTGTCTTTGCATCTTTATCACAGAAGTGATCCTTTACTTTCATAGTTAACCAAGCATCATACCCCGATTTCATAAAGTTTGGTTACATTATCCTTGTGTGATTTTTGACCAAAACAATGCCGATGATTTGGAGGGTTTTGTATACCCTTGAAAGGATCATTGAGCAAGAAGGGATCGACCTAGGAATGGCGGAGCTGTCTGAGATGTATGATCTCACAACGTTTGGATCCTGCCGATATTTGTTCAAACGGAAAGCTAGGGAGGATCACCCTGTTCTTAAGGTCTCCAAGAATGACACGAATTGGAAGCGACGATTTTTCTTCGTTAGGAGGGATACCATCCCTAATGGGAAGGATCTGCCCAAGGAATGGGCTACTCATGGTAGGATAGAGGATCCTGGAAGGATCACCATAAGGTTTGCTCCTTAGGATGAGGATCACTAATATTTTCTTTTTTGTGCAGCCATATCTGTTGCTCATCTCAAGTTGACTCCTGCTGTAAGAGAGAGAGTTCTAGCCTTCAAAAAGCTTGATCCTGAGACCAGAAGTTTTCAAGTTGCCATTCAAGATTCACAGGAAGTATCTTCCGCATCTGCCACAATGTCAAGTAAGTATCCTCATTTAAAAAGTAGTTCTATGTAAGATTTTTAAATTAGTTAGAGTACTTATCTTATTTTGATTGTGTAGGCGCTGGGAAATCTGTCAAGTCTGCCTCCAAGTTTGGTATTGATGATCTTGCTAATGTCAAGTCTACAAGGAAGAAGACCCCTGCTGCTAGTCCATCTGCTTCAGCCCCTAAAGCACCTGTCAGGGGTAAGGGAAAGAAGAGAAAGGCTTCTGAGGATCTTCAAGGATTTCCCCTGCTCCGCCAACAGTTTCTTGATTATGTTAATGAAGTAAGGATCATTGCTCTTGCTTGTGTATTCTGCTCGTATATCCTGCTTGTTTGAGGATCACCTGGTCCTGAACTTACCTTTTTCCCTTTCTGCAGAAACTTGCTGAAATAGAAACCTACCTTGGCCATGTTGAGGATCAGGACCGCCAAATCGCCGACCTCCAACAAATGGGCGTGCTGAAGGATCTCAAGATAGCTGATCTCGAGAAGGAACTCCGGGCTACCAAGGATGAAGCTGCTCAAATGCTGATCAACATGGATTGTGAGAAGCAGGAGATCACCCAGGATGCCAAGGTCTCTGCCGCAATAGCTATGTATAAGATCCAATTGCAGATGGCTGCGGAGGCTCAGGATCCTGCCTTTGACAAGAGCACATGGGATGTGGAGGGCTGGAAGGCAAGGTTAGCAGAGTTGGAGGATGATGATGAAGCCGAGGAGATCCCATTGCTTGAAGGTGATGATGCTGGCAAGGATCAGGGGGAAGCAAGTGGAGCTGGTGGTGATGGAGCAGCGAAGGTTTGAGCTGCAGGATTGGGCGATGATGGAAATTTCGAGACTTGGCCGGAGCCCAATTTTTTGAATTTGGTAGTGGTTTTTGTGGTTGTTGATGTTTTGAAACAATTTATGGTCTGTAACTTAAACAATAGTTTTTAGGGTTAAGGATCCTGGATCCTTTGGACAATAGGTAGGATCGCAAAGGGTGGAGGGATCCTCTGTTTGGGGGATGAAGCCTTTGTGATCCTGCCGCTTTTAATTTCCCTGCATGCTATGACCGCACAAACAATGGACACACTTTGCCAACCCATGTGGACGGGCCACGTTTTGCTGGTAGAAACGTGGGTTGGCAATTTTGACAACTTTTGAAAGGGTTTAAAATCCTTTGTTAATAAAATAACTCTAATCTTTCTGGCTTATCTCGTGTTGTTATCCTTTGTTTACCCTTTTATTTTCCAATTGTTAAGCAAATCATGTTCAATCATTTTAGGATATGATCCTGGATCAAATATCCTGTAATCGAAAAATTTTCAAAAATAGTTTATGATCGAGGATCATAGGTTTAGTTGTCAAAGTCTAAGGGTTATTCAAATGAATAATGAGTGAAATTAAAAATAGTTAAGGATCATACCTGAGGATCCAAGTTAGGGTCCTAACCTTTAATCATGATAACCATAAGTAAAACTTTAATGGATAATAAGGATTAAGGATCCTTAATTGTTTAACTTCGAAAACCTGAAAAAATGGAATATAACTTGGGACTAAGCCAATATAAAAGATAAGTTAGTAACTGGGGACATGCCCAAAGGATAACTGGGGACAAGCCCAAAGGATCACTGGGGACAAGCCCAAAGGATCACTGGGGACAAGCCCAAAGGATAACTGGGGACAAGCCCAAGGATCGTATGCAAACTGGAGTATGGCCCTTACTGGCGACTATCCAAACTTGGTGACATGAAAATGTCAAAACCTTAGCTAACGTGAAAACGTTAGAAACCTTAGGAACAGATGTATGGTACGTCTACCATTATACGTAGGATCCTAGATATAGCCAGTACGATGAGGTTGTCAGCCCCTAAAGTGGGTACTGGTCCCAAAGACGTGACCTATACCAGGATCATCGTGCGCTACAGGCGAAAACTGGGGACAAGCCCAAGGATAACTGGGGTTGAACCCAAGGATCTGAGATGCTTTTGAAGACTATCGATAATATGCTGAGGATACCTGGACTATCAGAACTCAAATTCTCGTGAGAGAAGGATGAAGGATACGTGATCCTTATCCTTAGGTAAAAATAAGAAAATGGAAAAGTTTTGAGATAAGGACTTTACCAGAGTAAGGATCACTGATGTCGCCGGGATCCTTCGAGGATGCTTCCAATGTAAGGGTCATATGCTTGAAGGATCCTGTTCACATGAAATATTTCTTTAAGTGAATAGCATTCCAGGATCTTGGTAACAAATTTCCTTCCATGGTTAGCAATCTGTATGCCCCCTTTCCTGCTTCGGCTTCAATCAAGTAAGGGCCTTCCCATTTTGGTGCCAATTTCCCATCAGCAGGATTGATGGTATTTTGGAATGCTTTTCTCAACACCATATCCCCGACTTGGAACTTCCTTATCCTGACGTTTTTGTTGTAAGCACCAGCCATTCTTTGTTGGTAGCTTGCCATCCTTATCCTAGCCAGATCCCTGATTTCCTCAATAGTATCCAGGTCTTGAGCTAAGTTTGCAGCATTCTCTTCAGGATCACGAGTACTTGTTCTAGCAGTTGGAACCACCATTTCTGTTGGGATCACTGCTTCTGCCCCAAATACTAAAGAGAAGGGTGTTTGACCAGTGGCATTCTTGGGAGTTGTCCTATCAGCCCACAGCACATAAGGCAATTCCTCTGCCCATTTCCCCTTCTTGGATCCTAATTTCTTCTTCAGGTTGTTGATGATGATCTTGTTGGATGATTCTGCTTGACCATTGGCTTGTGGATGAACTGGTGTTGATGATATCATCTTAATTCACCAACTGTCACAAAAGTTAGTGGTTCTGCTCCCAATGAATTGGGAACCATTATCACATACAATTTCAGAGGGAATGCCAAATCTGGTTATAATGTTTCTCTTAATAAAGGATATAACTTCCTTTTCTCTGACTTGAGCAAAAGCTTCAGCTTCTATCCACTTGGTGAAGTAGTCGGTCATGGCAAGCATAAATACTTTTCCACCAGGTGCTTTAGGGAGCTTGCCAACTATATCCATCCCCCATCTCATGAATGGCCAAGAGGATGGTATTGGATGCAAAAATTCAGCTGGCTGATGAAGGATATTGCTGTGTCTTTGACAAGGATCACACTTCTTAGCATATTCTATAGCATCCCTTTTCATAGTTGGCCAGTAGTATCCTATTCTAAGGATCCTTGAGAACAATGCCCTGCCCCCAGTGTGGTTTCCACAATCTCCTTATTGGAAGTCTCTCAACACTTCTTGAATTTCAGGATCCTCGATACATCTTAAATATGGTCCTGCAAGAGATCGCTTATATAATACATTATTTAAGATTGTGAATTGAGATACCTTAATCCTGAAAGTTCTAGGATTTTCTCCCATAGGAATCTCCCCGTGTTGTAAGTATCTCATGATTGGTGAGATCCATGATCCTGAATATGATTGAGTTTCTTCACTAGGGATCATTGCAGTATCCTCTTCTATTTCCATGGCCACCTGATTTTCAATAGCAGGAGCCAGGATATGGATGATGGGGATACTTATATCCTCTGGGATCTTCAAGGTTGATCCTAGGTTGGCCAGTGCATCAGCTTCTGTGTTTTCCTCCCTTGGTACCTGTGTTAAGCTGAAAGAGACAAAAGAGAGTGCCAATTCTTTGACTATCTCTAAATATTTGGTTAGTTTCTCACCTTTAACAGCATAGGATCCATTAAAGTGATTGGTGATCAATAATGAGTCTACGTATACTTTAAGATATTTCACCCCCATATCCTTAGCAATTTGCAAGCCAGCAATTAAGGCTTCATATTCAGCCTCATTGTTGGTTGCTTGGAATTCACAGGCTATGGAATGGGGTATTATGTCCCCCTGTGGCGATTTTAGTAGTATCCCGAGCCCTGTGCCCTTGACATTTGAGGATCCATCAGTGTGTAGTATCCAAGGATCCTTGGTCTCATCCAGCTGCTGGACTTCCAATTCTGCTTCCTTTTGTAGATCACTACTGAAATCAGCCACAAAGTCGGCTAATGCTTGAGATTTAATAGCTGTTCTAGGCTCATATCTTATATCATGGGCACTAAGCTTTACTGCCCACTTAGCCATCCTTCCAGACATCTCTGGTTTCCTGCGGACATTCTTGATTGGAAAATTAGTTCTAACAACGATAGTATGGGTTTCAAAATAATGTCTTAACTTAGTTGATGCCATAATTAATGCGAGAATAAGTTTCTCAAGGTGTGAGTACCTGGATTCTGCATCAAGTAAACTCTTACTTACATAGTAAATAGGATGTTGCGTACCTTCGTGATCCTTAACAAGGACAGCACTTACAGCGGTTGAGGATACCGCCAGGTATAAGGATAACACATCTCCTTTTCCGGGTTTCATTAATGCTGGTGCTGAGGACATATATTCTTTAAGGGCTTGTAAAGCATTCTCGTGCTTTTCAGTCCATTCAAACTTCTTGTTTTTCCTTAGGATATCGTAAAATTCTTTACATCTTTCTGAGGATTTTGATATGAACCTGTTTAGAGCTGCTATCCTGCCTGTTAGCCTTTGCACATCCTTAGCATTGGCAGGGGACTTGATATTCACTAGTGCTTTAATTTGCTCCGGGCTTGCTTCAATGCCCCTCTGAGTTACCATATATCCTAGAAATTTACCTGCTTTAACACCAAAGTGGCATTTTGAAGGATTAAACTTCATGTTATAATTATCAAGGATATCAAATGCTTCCTCCAAGTCCCTTAGGTGATCCTCAGCTTTCTTTGACTTGACTACCATATCATCTATGTATACTTCCATAGTTTGTCCTATTTGATCTTTGAACATCATATTCACCAGCCTTTGATATGTTGCACCTGCATTTCTTAGTCCAAAAGGCATGGCAATATAACAATATAAACCGGTTGGGGTCATAAAGGTTGTATCCTCTTGGTCAGATGATTCCATCTGAATTTGTTGGAATCCAGATGATGCATCCATAAAGGTCAACAATTCATGCCCCGCCGTTGCATCCACCATGGAGTCAATGTGGGGTAGTGGGAAAGGATCCTTGGGACATGCCTTATTCAGATCAGTGAAATCGACACATACCCTCCACTTTCCGTTTTTCTTCCTGGATAAGGGCATTCCTTTCTGGTGCAAACTTCCTCCTTTTTTGATGGATTGGTTTGATCGACCTGTCAATTCCAAGTTTATGAGTGATAATATCCTTAGATATACCTGTCATGTCTTCATGTTTCCATGCAAAGGTAGATTTTCTTCTTTTGAGGAAGGATATTATGTCTTCTTTCATCTTGCCAAGGATCCCTGATCCGATATAGATTTTTGACTCAGGATCACTAGGATCCAAGAGGATTTCATCCACATCTTGTTCCCTTGCCTCCAAGACATTCCTTGGAGGATACTGTAATTGCTATTGTTCCCTTGGCTTCGAGGTTGGCTTCATGGATGAGGTATAACAATCCTTAGCCTCCTGCTGATCACTGTCGATCTTGATTATCCCCCATGGGCTAGGGAGCTTCACACATTGATGGTAGGTGGATGGGACTGCCTTCATATCGTGTATCCAGGGCCTGCCAAGGATAACATTACCACAAGATAAACAGTAAATAACACAAAATTTTTGACAATTATGTAATCCTTCCACGTAGATTGGGAGTTTAATGTCCCCCAGAGTTTTCTTAGTTTCTCCACTGAATCCCACAAGCACGGAGGATCTTGGTGTGATGTCTGATTCCGGGATACCCATCTTCTTTAGAACATCAAGCTGGATAATGTTCACTGAGCTTCCTCCGTCGATAAGGATCCTGCGGACAAAATGGTTAGAGATAAAGAGGGTAATAACTAGACTATCATGATGAGGATCCTGGATGTTAATGCGATCATCCTCATCAAACGTTATTGTTTTTCCTTCCGAGACACTTGATGTTCGAATAGGTCTTTCTCCATTATCCATCTTAGCTTCCTTTGCATGCCTTTTAGCCGCTGAGAAGGATGTACCACAGATGTCTGATCCTCCGGAAATAAAGTTGATCACTTGTGCATTCGCCGGAGGGGCTGGAGCCTTTTCAGGGATCCTTTCAGGATCCTGAGTCCTTTGCATTTTTCTTCCCAACAACTCTTTCAAATGTCCCTTGCTTAGCAGATATCCAATTTCCTTTCTTAAAGCGATGCATTCTTCAGTTAGATGCCCGAAATCCTCGTGGTATGCACACCACTTTGACTTGTCTTTAGTCCCGGATGGTTTATCATTCTTTCTGGGCCACCTGGCTTTTTCTCCTAGATTCTGCATTGCAAGGATTAGTTCATGATTGTCAACAGAAAAACAATATTCAGAAATCGGAGGATAATCCTCATCATCGTCTTCTTGGTCAACAGCATGCACGTTCTTGTTGTCATTTCTATGGTAGGATTTGAATTTATTGCTTTTGAAGGAGGATCCTTGCTTCTCCTGTTTTGAGGATCCTACTTGTCTCTCCTGGATCCTCTTGTCATCCTCTAACCGGATGAACCTGAGTGCCCGAGTTCTTACTTCATCTAGGTTTCTGCACGGTGTCATAACAAGATCATCATAGAACAATGAATCCTTAAGCAGTCCCATTTTGAAGGCCTCAACAACCGTGGCCATATCCAAGTTGGGAATGTCCAAGGATTCTTTACTGAATTTAGTTATATAATCCCTTAATGATTCATTATGACTTTGAGTTACCCTATATAAATCACTAGTTAATCTTTCAAATTTTCTACTACAAGAGAATTGGTTATTGAATAAATTAACTAAATTAGCAAATGAAGTGATAGAGTAGGGGGGAAGACTTAGCAGCCATTTAAGAGCTGATCCAGTAAGAGTGGATCCAAATCCTTTACATAGGCATGCTTCCTTTAATTTTTCTGGGATTGGATTGATCTCCATCCTCTCCCTGTATTGTGCTATGTGCTCCTCAGGATCCGTTGTACCATCATACAGCTTCATAGTAGGGATATGGAACCTTTTGGGTACCTCTGCATCACAAATTGGTGGTGCAAAACGAGATACCTTATGGCTTCCATCTGCAATCTCCGGGATAGGCTTGACTACCCCTGGTACACTTGAGATCATATCTTTCAGCTTCTGCAACTCCCTGGCCATAGCATGATTGATAGCTGTATCCTGCATGAATCCATGGTTAGTGGTAAGATAATTATTTAAAGTGTTACCTCCCATTGGGTTCAAGTTAGGAACACTGGGTGTGAATCCAAATTGCTGGGATTCTGGGATGATGGAGGGACCAGTGGAAGCAATGGTCTGCATTGGAATGAAGTCTTCTTGATGGACATCTAGATTTCCTGTTTGCAAACTCTTTAGGGATCCTGGCATCTGGAAGGATCCTGGTATCTGAGACGATCCCGGAACGAAGGAGGATCCTTGAACCTGGGATGATCCTGGAACAAAGAATGATCCTTGAACCTGGGATGATCCTGGAGCAAAGGAGGATCCTTGAACCTGGGATGATCCTGGAACAAAGTAGGATCCTTGAAACTGGTGTGCTCCCGGATAGGCTCCTGAATTCATGAAGGATCCCATATGCTGAGGATAGGATCCTGCTGGCTGAAAATGTGAGCCTGATGCCTGAGTCATTGCTACCGATCCGAGGTGCAGTCCTTTTGATTCTCCCACAATTTGAACGTCTGGGACTCCCGATGGCTGAGAAGTGATCATTGGAGTATCAAAGCTCAAAGATTTGGGCATCAGTGGGGAATGATCCTCTGCCGCTTTCTTTTGTCTTTTGAGATCTCCAATTTCCCTGAGGATCCTGTCATTAGTTTCATCCTGCCGCTGCATACGATCCTTCATCTGCAAAATCAAAGTAAATACATCACTAGTACTGGGAGCAGAAGAATTCATAGCAGAAGAAGATGGAGGTTTAGAGAAAGTAGGAGTTGGTCTCTTCTCAGCATTTTTCTGAGATCCTGCCGGTGGAGGAGGCAGAGTGTTCTGAGACGAGGTGACTGCAGACATTGCCGTGGATGTATTCTTCAATGATGAAGCCATGTAACTCTTTGAAATGATTTCAAACAGAAAGTTTTCTTATGAATGAAGCACCAATTGCCCCACGGTGGGCGCCAAACTGTTTTGGTCAAAAATCACACAAGGATAATGCAACCAAACTCTAGGTAAACGGGGAATGATGCTTGGTTTGTTGAAAAAGTAAAGGATCACTTTAGTGAGAAATATGCAAGCGACACAAGGATTTATACGAGGAAAAAGCCCTTGATCAATGAATGATCTCCGGCATAAAAAACCTCGGGTGATGGCAACTACCGATCACCAAACTTCAATATAACAAAAAATGGTTACAACTTCGGATGATAATGAGCTGAGTACAAGGATCACTATAGTATCGAGTGTCTAAGCGTGTGAGAAATGTGTTATGTGTCTTCCGAATGGGGAAGAGTGTTATATATACAAGTGTGAGTGACCTATTTTAGGTAAATAGACTAACAATCAGCTCATTACCCCTTTAGAAATAAAAGTAAATCTAGCCTAAGTTATCGCCCTTAAATCATGCCGAGTTTCCATATCCTCTACAACGTTCATCTCTGATTAAGCATATGCCAAAGTTGTAAAGACGCGTCCCTTGTTTGCGATGCTAAGAGCGGATCCTGCTAGACATTCCTGCAAGATAACATTAAATTCAATGAAAACAACTGTTAGCATGAGGATCCCTATGATGGTCCGTGATCCTGATCCTGGAACTCTGCTGAGGATCACTATCTGCCAAAGAAACAAGGATCACTGGTTAGGATCACATGTAAGGATCATGTGTTATAAAAATCCAGCCCTAACAATGGAAACTACCGATCACCAAGCTCAAATAAATCAATTAAAGTTTACAACTTCGGATAGTGACGAGCTAAGTACAAGGATCACTATGCTTAAACGTGTAAAAGTGTAAGAAATGCTAAGTGTTTGCCGAGAGCTTTATGACTGCAACTGTACGAGAGTGTGTGTAAGTAAAAATGGCTAAATGTTCTAATTTTAGCTCGTCACCCCTTTAAATATGAAAGCTATACTAAGCTAACTAACTGCCCGACTTTCATGCCATTCTCCCACGTTCTCCACAACGTCCATTTTCGTTCAAATGAGTGCGAAATACTTGGGGAATATTCCATAGTAACGTTGCCAAGACCAAGTCTAGTTTAATACTCCTGCAAAATAATACGAAATACAAACAGCCAATCGTTAGTATGAGGATCCTTAAGGTGATCCATGATCCTGATCCTGAAGCTCTTCTAAGGATCACTATCTGTCACAGAAGTAAGGATCACTTGTCAGGATAATAAGTAAGGATCACTAATTGTTAGAAAATCCTCCCCTAACAATTGCCCCCAAAATATAAGGAGTGTAATGTAAAAGTAACGAATTATGTTTTCTTGATCTTATCCGCAACAAACTTAACGGATTTATAGCCGTTAAATTCTAACTAGTTGTTGCATTGTGACGTCACAGAAGTGACATATCTGCAAAAATCATGATTATAAATAGAGATAAGGATATGATCAAATGCATTTAAATTCAAAGCAACTCCCTTTATAACCGTGTTGAGAAGATCAACCAGGTATTCTCCCCTTCATCTTCTCTCTTTGCTTGCTCTGTTTTTCTTTCTTTTTACTATTCCGTTCAAAATGATGCTTCGGAATTCCCCTGCTAAAGATCACCGGAAGGAAAGCCCCTTCAAGAGTCAAGGGATCATCACAGACTCTGGTAAAGAACGCTGTATCTTCACCGATCCTCAAATTGATAGGGTCCGGTACTGTTTTCCTGCAAACACCGTGTTCAAACCCTATGATCCTTCTGCCCTGAGCGATCATACTTCTGATTCATGGGTTGCCTTCCCTGTGACCCCGTTTGCCATAGGTTACACGTATCCTTTCCCAGCTTTCACCCAATCCTTCTTCTCCCTGACCGGCATATCCTACATCCAAGCTATGCCGACGATCTGGAGGGTCTTATATACCCTTGAAAGGATCATCGAGCAGGAGGGGATAGATTTAGGCATGGCTGAGTTAGGAGAACTATGTGACCTGACCACCTTTGGTTCCCATCGCTATCTATTCAAACGAAAACCTGGGGAGGAGCATCCAATCTTCAAGGCCACCAAGAATGACACCAACTAGAAGCGACGCTTCTTCTTTGTGAGGAGAGATTCTATCCCAGATGGGAAGGATCTACCCAAGACGTGGGCTACCTATGGTAGGATGAAGGATCCTGGGGAGGATCACCAGAGAACCTTTCTTTTGATATAAGGATCACTAACTTTTTATTGTTCTTTTGTTGTACAGCTATCTCCGTTGCACATCTCAGACTGACTCCGGCTGCTAAAGAGAGACTCTTGGCTTTCAAGAGACTGGACCCTGAAATAAGAACTTTCAAGTCTACCACCCAAGATTTTCAGGAAGTATCCTCTGGTTCTGTCACGATGTCAAGTAAGTATCCTTGTTTAAAGATTTAATTAGATAATGAAATTCAAGTAAAATTTAGACACTTATCTTGTTTTGGTTGTGTAGGTGCCGGAAAGTCCACCAAATCAGCTTCGAAGTTCAGCATCACCGATCTCACCAATGTCAAATCCTCGAGGAAGAAGACTCCTGCTAGCCCAACTGCTTCAATCCCCAAGGCACCCCTCAGGGGAAAGGGAGGCAAGAAGAGGAAGGCCTCCGAGGCTGAGGATTTGCAAGGGCTTCCCTTGATCCGCCAACAGTTCATGGACTACTTCAATGAGGTAAGGATCACTGTCCCTACTTGTACATCCTGCTTGTATGAGGATCACTTGTTTCTGACAATATCCTTTGTTTTCCTTGCAGAAATTTGCTGAAATAGAGACCTATGTTGGCCACGTTGAGGATCAGGATAGCAAGATCGCTGATCTTCAACAAGTTGCTATGCTGAAAGACCTCAAGATAGCCGATCTTCAGAAGGATCTCCAGGCCACCAAGAATGATGCTGCCAAGATGCTGATCAACTTTGACTATGAGAAGCACGAGATCACCCAGGATGCTAACGTCTCCGCCGCCATAGCAATGTACAAGATCCAGCTGCAAATGGCCATGGAAGCTCAGGATCCTGCTTTTGACAAGAGCACCTGGGATGTGGAGGGCTGGAAAGCAAGGTTGGCTGAACTGGAGGATGATGAAGAGGCTGAGGAGATCTTGACGCTTGAGGCTGGAGGCAGTGGCAAGGATCAGGGTGGTGAGGCAAGTGGAGCTGGTGGTGAGGATGCAGCGAAGGTCTAGGCTGCAGGATTGGGCAATGATGGAAATTTCGAGACTTAGCCGGAGCCCAATTTTTTGTTTAGTGGTTGTTTGTTTTGAACAATTTGATGGTCCGTACTTGTGAACGATAGTTTTTAGGATTAAGGATCTAGGATCCTTCAGACAACAGGTAGGATTACATATGGTGGAGGGATCCTCTGTTTGGGGGATGAAACCATTGTGATCCTGCCGTTTTTACTTTCCTGCACAACTTTAAACCTATTATGATGGACACCCTTTACCTACCCTAGCGGACGGGCCACGTATTGCTGGTAGATGCTTGGGGTAGGTAATTTTGACAACCTTTGAATGGTTAGTCTTTTTGTTAATAAATAAAACTTTAACTTGATGTCGCTTATCCTGTGTTGTTATCCTTTAAGTTCCTTTAATTTTTAATTGTCTTGATGTACACTTATTAAATAAGCAATTTTGAATAAGTCAGATTGAAAACATTTAGGATATGATCCATGATCAAATATCTTATAGTTGAAAAATCCCAAAAAGTAGTATACATTTTGAAGATCATAAGTTTAGTTGTCAAAATATAAGGGGGATTCAAATAATCAACGAATAGAATTGAAGTAGTTAAGGATCATACCTGAGGATCCAAGTTAGGATCCTAGTCATAATCAGAATAACCATAAGATAAACCTTAAAGAGAAATAAGGATCAAGGATCCTTAGTTGTTTATCTTCAAAGACCTGAAATAGAGCATAACTTGGGACTAAGCCAATATAGGATAAGAGTTAGCAACTGGGGACAAGCCCAAGGATAACTGGGGACAAGCCCAAGGATAACTGGGGACAAGCCCAAGGATAACTGGGGACAAGCCCAAAGATCGTATGTAAACTGGAGTATGGCCCTAACTGGCGACTATCCAAACTTAGTGACATGATAGTGCCAAAACCTTAGCTAACGTGTAAACGTTAGAAACCTTAGGAACGGATGTATGGTACGTCTACCATTATACGTAGGATCCTAGGTATAGCCAGTACAATGGAATTATCAGCCCCTAAAGCGAGTACTGGTCCCAATGCCTTGAACTATACCAGGATCATCATGCGCTACAGGCGAAACTGGGGTCAAGCCCAAACAACTGGGGTTAAACCCAAAGATCTGGATTGCTTCTGTAGATAATCAACGTTGTGCTAAGGATACCTGAACTTTCAAAACTCAAAGTGTTGTGAGAGAAGGATAAAGGATACATGATCCTTATCCTTATTTGAGAAGATAAGTAAATGAAATAGTTCAAGATTAGGACATTACCAAAGTAAGGATCATGGATGCTTTAAGGATCCTTCAAGGATACCCCTAATGTAAGGATCATCTATGCCATGAGGATCCTGTTCACATGAAATATTTCTTCAAATGGACAGCATTCCAAGCCCTTGGTAGCAAATCACCTTCCATGGTTAGCAATCTATATGCCCCCTTTCCTGCTTCAGCTTCAATCAAATAAGGGCCTTCCCATTTTGGTGCTAGCTTGCCATCAGAAGGATTTGTAGTGTTCTGGAATGCTTTCCTCAATACCATATCTCCAACTTGAAACTTCCTTATCCTGACATTTTTGTTGTAAGCACCAGCCATTTTTTGTTGATAACTAGCCATCCTTATCCTAGCCAAATCCCTGATTTCCTCAATAGTATCCAGGTCTTGAGCCAGGTTCTCATCATTTTCCTCAGGATCACGGGTACTTGTTCTAGCAGTTGGAACTACCATTTCTGTTGGGATCACTGATTCTACCCCAAATACCAAAGAGAATGGTGTTTGACCATTAGCATTCTTGGGGGTTGTCCTATCAGCCCAAAGCACATAGGGTAATTCTTCTGCCCATTTTCCTTTCTTGGATCCAAGTTTCTTCTTCAAATTGTTGATGATGATCTTGTTGGATGATTCTGCTTGACCATTAGCTTGTGGGTGGACTGGTGTTGATGTTATCATCTTAATCCCCCAGCTGTCACAAAAGTTAGTGGTTCTGCCCCCAATAAATTGGGAACCTGTTAGGGCTGGATTTTTATAATACATGATCCTTACATGTGATCCTAACCAGTGATCCTTGTTTCTTTGGCAGATAGTGATCCTCAGCAGAGTTCCAGGATCAGGATCACGGACCATCATAGGATCCTCATGCTAACAGTTGCTTTCATTAACTTTAATGTTGTTTTGCAGGAATGACTAGCAGGATCCGCTCTTAGCATCACAATCAAGGGACGCGTCTTTACAATTTTGGCACACGCTCAATCAGAGATGAACGTTGCAAAGGATATGGAAACTTGGCATGATTTAAGGGCGACAATTTAGGCTAGATTTACTTTTATTTCTAAAGGGGTAATGAGCTGATTATTAGTCTTTTTACCTAAAATAGGCCACCTACACTTGTATATATAAATACACTTCCCCATTCGGAAGACACACAACACAATTCTCACACGCTTAGACCCACATTACGATAGTGATCCTTGTACTCAGCTCATTATCATCCGAAATTGTAACCATATTTTGATATATTGAAGTTGGTGATCGGTAGTTGCCATCACCCGAGGTTTTTTATGCCGGAGCTCATACATTGATCAAGGGCTTTTTCCTCGTATAAATCATTGTGTCTTTGCATATTTCATACTGAAGTGATCCTTTACTTTTTCAATAAACCAAGCATCATTCCCCATTTACTTAGAGTTTGGTTGCATTATCCTTGTGTGATTTTTGACCAAAACAGTTTGGCGCCCACCGTGGGGCAATTGGTGCTTCATTCATAAGAAAACTTTCTATTCGAAATCATTTCAAAGAGTTACATGGCTTCATCATTGAAGAATACATCCACAGCGATGTCGGCAGTCAATTCATCTACTGGCATTCCACCTTTGCCTCCACCACCAGCTGGATCTCAGAAAAATGCTGAGAAGAGACCAACTTCTATCTCCTCTAAACCATCATCTTCTGCTCTAACTTCTTCTGTTCCCAGTACTAGTGATGTATTTACTTTGATTTTGCAGATGAGGGATCGTATGCAGCAGCAGGATGAAACTAATGACAGGATCCTCAGAGAAATCGGAGATCTCAAAAGGCAAAAGAAAACGGCAGAGGATCATTCCCCACTAATGCCCAAATCTTTGAATTTTGATACTCCAATAATTACTTCTCAGCCAACAGAGGTCCCAGACATACAATATATGGGTGGATCAAGAGGAGTGCATTTCAGCCCAGCAACAATGACACAGGCATCAGGATCATATTTCCAACCGGCGGGATCCTACGCCCAGCATTTGGGATCCTTCATGAGCTTAGGATCCTCCTTCGTTCCGGGATCATCCCAGGTTCAAGGATCCTCCTCTGTTCCAGGATCGTCCCAGGTTCAAGGATCCTCCTTTGTTCCAGGATCATCCCAGGTTCAAGGATCCTCCTTCATTCCAGGATCGTCTCAAATACCAGGATCCTTCCAGATGCCAGGATCCCTAAAGAATTTGCAAACAGGAAGCCTAGATGTCCATCAAGGAGATTTTATTCCAATGCAGACCATCGCTTCCACTGGTCCATCCATTATCCCAGAATCCCAGCAATATGGATTCACACCCAATGTTCCTAACTTGAACCCAATGGGAGGTAACACCTTAAATAATTATCTTACCACTAACCATGGATTCGTGCAGGATACAGGTATCAATCATGCTATGGCCAGGGAGTTACAGAAGCTGAAGGATATGATCTCAAGTGTTCCAGGGGTAGTCAAGCCTATCCCAGAGATTGCAGATGGAAGCCATAAGGTATCTCGTTTTGCACCACCAATTTGTGATGCAGAGGTACCATATCCCTACTATGAAGCTGTATGATGGTACAACGGATCCTGAGGAGCACATAGCACAATACAGGGAGAGGATGGAGATCAATCCAATCCCAGAGAAGTTAAAGGAAGCATGCCTATGTAAAGGATTTGGATCCACCCTTACTGGATCAACTCTTAAATGGCTGCTGAGTCTCCCCCCTTACTCTATCATTTCATTTGCTAATTTAGTTAACTTATTCAATAACCAATTCTCTTGTAGTAGAAAATTTGAAAGATTAACTAGTGATTTATATAGGATAACTCAAAGTCATAATGAATCATTAAGGGATTATATAACTAAATTCAGTAAAGAATCCTTCGACATTCCCAACTTGGATATGGCCACGGCTGTTGAGGCCTTCAAAATGGGACTGCTTAAGGATTCATTGTTCTATGATGATCTTGTTATGACACCATGCAGGAACCTAGATGAAGTAAGAACTCGGGCACTCAGGTTCATCCGGCTAGAGGATGACAAGAGGATCCAGGAGAGGCAAGTAGGATCCTCAAAACAGGAAAAACAAGGATCCTCTTTCAAGAACAATAAGTTCAAATCCTACCATAGAAATGACAACCATAACGTGCATGCTGTTAACCAGGAAGAGGATGATGAGGATTATCCTCTGATTTCTGAATATTGTTTTCCTGTTGACAATCATGAAGTAATCCTTGCAATGCAGAATCTAGGAGAAAAAGCCAGATGGCCCAGAAAGAATGACAAACCATCCGGGACTAAAGACAAGTCAAAGTGGTGTGCATACCACGAGGATTTCGGGCATCTAACTGAAGAATGCATAGCATTAAGAAAAGAAATTGGATATCTACTAAGCAAGGGACATTTGAAAGAATTGTTGGGAAGAAAAAAGCAAAGGACTCAGGATCCTGAAAGGATCCCTGAAAAGGCTCCAGCCCCTCCGGCGAATGCACAAGTGATCAACTTTATTTCCGGAGGATCAGATATTTGTGGTACATCCTTCTCGGCAGCCAAAAGGCATGCAAAGGAAGCAAAAATGGATAATGGAGAAAGACCTATTCGAACATCAAGTGTCTCGGAAGGAAAGACGATAACGTTTGATGAGGATGATCGCATTAACATCCAGGATCCTCATCATGATAGCTTAGTTATTACTCTCTTTATTTCTAACCATTTTGTCCGCAGGATCCTTATCGACGGAGGAAGCTCAGTAAACATTATCCAGCTTGATGTTCTAAAGAAAATGGGTATCCCAGAATCAGACATCACACCAAGATCCTCCGTGCTTGTGGGATTCAGTGGAGAAACGAAGAAAACTCTGGGGGAAATTAAACTCCCAATCTACGTGGAAGGATTACATAATTATCAAAAATTTTGTGTCATTGACTGTTTATCTTGTTGTAATGTTATCCTTGGCAGGCCCTGGATACATGATATGAAAGCAGTCCCATCTACCTACCATCAATGTGTGAAACTCCCTAGCCCATGGGGGATAATCAAGATCGACAGTGACCAGCAAGAGGCTAAGGATTGCTATACCTCATCCATGAAACCAACCTCGAAGCCAAGGGAGCAATAGCAATTACAGTATCCTCCAAGGAGTGTCTTGGAGGCAAGGGAACAGGATGTGGACAAAATCCTTTTGGATCCTAGTGATCCTGAATCAAAAATCTATATCGGATCAGGGATCCTTGGCGAGTTGAAAGAAGACATAATATCCTTCCTCAAAAGAAGAAAATCTACCTTTGCATGGAAACATGAAGATATGACAGGTATATCTAAGGATATTATCACTCATAAACTTGGCATTGACAGGTCTATCAAACCAATCCATCAAAAAAGGAGGAGGTTTGCACCAGAAAGGAATGCCATTATCCAAGAAGAAGTAGAGAGACTACTTCGAGCAGGTATGATCAGAGAGGTAAAATATCCAAAATGGTTAGCCAATGTGGTTGTTGTCCAAAAGAAAAACGGAAAGTGGAGGGTATGTGTCGATTTCACTGATCTGAATAAGGCATGTCCCAAGGATCCTTTCCCACTACCCCACATTGACTCCATGGTGGATGCAACGGCGGGGCATGAACTGTTGACCTTTATGGATGCATCATCTGGATTCCAACAAATTCAGATGGAACCATCTGACCAAGAGGATACAGCCTTTATGACCCCAACCGGTTTATATTGTTATATTGCCATGCCTTTTGGACTAAGAAATGCAGGTGCAACATATCAAAGGATGGTGAATATGATGTTCAAAGATCAAATAGGACAAACTATGGAAGTATACATAGATGATATGGTAGTCAAGTCAAAGAAAGCTGAGGATCACCTAAGGGACTTGGAGGAAGCATTTGATATCCTTGATAATTATAACATGAAGCTTAATCCTTCGAAATGTCACTTTGGTGTTAAAGCAGGTAAATTTCTAGGATATACGGTAACTCAGAGGGGCATTGAAGCAAGCCCAGAACAAATTAAAGCATTGGTGAATATCAAATCCCCTGCCAATGCTAAGGATGTGCAAAGGCTAACAGGCAGGATAGCAGCTTTAAACAGATTCATATCAAAATACTCAGAAAGATGTAAAGAATTTTATGATATCCTAAGGAAAAACAAGAAATTTGAATGGACTGAAAAGCATGAGAATGCTTTACAAGCCCTTAAAGAATATATGTCCTCAGCACCAGCATTAATGAAACCCGGAAAAGGAGATGTGTTATCCTTATACCTAGCGGTATCCTCAACCGCTGTAAGTGCTGTCCTTGTTAAGGATCACGAAGGTACGCAACATCCTATTTACTATGTAAGTAAGAGTTTACTTGATGCAGAATCCAGGTACTCACACCTTGAGAAACTTATTCTCGCATTAATTATGGCATCAACTAAGTTAAGACATTATTTTGAAACCCACACTATTGTTGTTAGAACTAATTTTCCAATCAAGAATGTCCCCAGGAAACCAGAGATGTCCGGAAGAATGGCTAAGTGGGCAGTAAAGCTTAGTGCCCATGATATAAGATATGAGCCTAGAACAGCCATCAAATCCCAAGCACTAGCTGACTTTGTGGCTGATTTCAGTAGTGATCTACAAAAGGAAGCAGAATTGGAAGTCCAGCAGCTGGATGAGACCAAGGATCCTTGGATACTACACACTGATGGATCCTCAAATGTCAAGGGCACAGGGCTCGGGATACTACTAAAATCGCCACAGGGGGACATAATACCCCACTCCATAGCCTGTGAGTTCCAAGCAACTAACAATGAGGCTGAATATGAAGCCTTAATTGCTGGCTTGCAAATTGCTAAGGATATGGGGGTGAAATATCTTAAAGTATACGTAGACTCATTATTGATCACCAATCACTTTAATGGATCCTATGTTGTTAAAGGTGAGAAACTAACCAAATATTTAGAGATAGTCAAAGAATTGGCACTCTCTTTTGTCTCTTTCAGCTTAACACAGGTACCAAGGGAGGAAAACACAAAAGCTGATGCACTGGCCAACCTAGGATCATCCTTGAAGATCCTAGAGGATATAAGTATCCCCATCATCCATATCCTGGCTCCTGCTATTGAAAATCAGGTGGCGAGGAAATAGAAGAGGATACTGCAATGATCCCTAGTGAAGAAACTCAATCATATTCAGGATCATGGATCTCACCAATCATGAGATACTTACAACACAGGGAGATTCCTATGGGAGAAAATCCTAGAACTTTCAGGATTAAGGTATCTCAATTCACAATCTTAAATAATGTATTATATAAGCGATCTCTTGCAGGACCATATTTAAGATGTATCGAGGATCCTGAAATTCAAGAAGTGTTGAGAGACTTCCAATAAGGAGATTGTGGAAACCACACTGGGGGCAGGGCATTGTTCTCAAGGATCCTTAGAACAGGATACTACTGGCCAACTATGAAAAGGGATGCTATAGAATATGCTAAGAAGTGTGATCCTTGTCAAAGACACAGCAATATCCTTCATCAGCCAGCTGAATTTTTGCATCCAATACCATCCTCTTGGCCATTCATGAGATGGGGGATGGATATAGTTGGCAAGCTCCCTAAAGCACCTGGTGGAAAAGTATTTATGCTTGCCATGACCGACTACTTCTCCAAGTGGATAGAAGCTGAAGCTTTTGCTCAAGTCAGAGAAAAGGAAGTTATATCCTTTATTAAGAGAAACATTATAACCAGATTTGGCATTCCCTCTGAAATTGTATGTGATAATGGTTCCCAATTCATTGGGAGCAGAACCACTAACTTTTGTGACAGTTGGGGAATTAAGATGATAACATCAACACCAGTCCATCCACAAGCCAATGGTCAAGCAGAATCATCCAACAAGATCATCATCAACAATCTGAAGAAGAAGCTAGGATCCAAGAAGGGGAAATGGGCAGAGGAATTGCCTTATGTGCTATGGGCTGATAGAACAACTCCCAAGAATGCCACTGGTCAAACACCCTTCTCTTTAGTATTTGGGGCAGAAGCAGTGATCCCAACAGAAATGGTGGTTCCAACTGCTAGAACAAGTACTCGTGATCCTGAAGAGAATGCTGCAATCTTAGCTCAAGACTTGGATACTATTGAGGAAATCAGGGATTTGGCTAGGATAAGGATGGCAAGCTACCAACAAAGAATGGCCGGTGCTTACAATAAAAATGTCAGGATAAGGAAGTTCCAAGTCGGGGATATGGTGTTGAGAAAAGCATTCCAAAACACTATCAATCCTGCTGACGGAAAATTAGCACCAAAATGGGAAGGCCCTTACTTGATTGAAGCTGAAGCAGGAAAAGGGGCATATAGATTACTAACCATGGAAGGAAATTTGTTACCTAGAGCCTGGAATGCTGTTCACCTAAAGAAATATTTCATGTGAACAGGATCCTCCAAGCATATGATCCTTACATTGGAAGCATCCTCGAATGATCCCGGCGACATCAGTGATCCTTTACTCTGGTAAAATCCTTATCTCAAAACTTTTCCATTTTCTTATTTTTACCTAAGGATAAGGATCACGTATCCTTCATCCTTCTCTCACGAGAATTTGAGTTATGATAGTCCAGGTGTCTTCAGCATATCGTTAAAGATCTTCAAAAGCACCACAGATCCTTGGGTTCAACCCCAGTTATCCTTGGGCTTGTCCCCAGTTTTCGCCAGTAGCGCACGATGATCCTGGTATAGTTCACGTCTTTGGGACCAGTACCCACTTTCGGGACTGACAACCTCATCGTACTGGCTATACCTGGGATCCTACGTATAATGGTAGACGTACCATACATCCGTTCCTAAGGTTTCTAACGTTTTCACGTTAGCTAAGGTTTTGACATTTTCATGTCACCAAGCTTGGATAGTCGCCAGTAAGGGCCATACTCCAGTTTACATACGATCCTTGGGCTTGTCCCCAGATATCCTTTGGGCTTGTCCCCAGTTATCCTTTGGGCTTGTCCCCAGTGATCCTTTGGGCTTGTCCCCAGTTATCCTTCGGGCATGTCCCCAGCTACTAATTTATCCTTTACATTGGCTTAGTCCCAAGTTATGTTCCATTTTTCAGGTTTTCGAAGTTAAACAAATAAGGATCCTTAATCCTTATTATCTATTAAAATCTCATCTACGGTTATCTTGATTAAAGGTTAGGATCCTAACTTGGATCCTCAGGTATGATCCTTGACTATTTTGATTATACTCATTATTCTGAACAACCCTTGCACTTTGACAGCTAAACCTATGATCCTTGAAATAAACTGCCTTGAAAATTTTCAATGATAGGATATTTGATCTAGGATCATATCCTAAATTTATGAAACATGATTTGCTCAACTTCTGTTATTCTAACAAATATATTTCCAAAGTAATTGGACAACAAGAGGATAAATAAAGGATAACGAAACAAGGTAAGCTAGAAAGATTAAAGTTATTTTATGAACAAAGGATCTTAAACCCTTTCAAAAAAGTTGTCAAAATTGCCAACCCACGTTTCTACCAGCAAAACGTGGCCCGTCCACATGGGTTGGCAAAGGGTGTCCATTGTCTATGCGGTCATAGCATGTGCAGGTAATTAAAAGCGGCAGGATCACAAAGGCTTCATCCCCCAAACAGAGGATCCCTCCACCATTTGCGATCCTACCTATTGTTCAAAGGATCCATGATCCTTAACCCTAAAAACTATTGTTTAAGTTACAGACCATAAATTGTTTCAAAACATCAACAACCACAAAAACCAATACCAAACTTAAAAAAATGGGCTCCGGCCTAGTCTCGAAATATCCATCATCGCCCAATCCTGCAGCTCAAACCTTTGCTGCTCCATCTCCACCCTGATCCTTGCCAGCCTCACCACCTTCCAGCATTGGGATCTCCTCAGCTTCGTCCTCGTCCTCCAGCTCTGCCAATCTTGCCTTCCAACCCTCCACGTCCCATGAGCTTTTATCAAAGGCAGGATCTTGAGCCTCCGCAGCCATCTGCAGTTGTATCTTATACATAGCTATTGCGGCAGAAACCTTGGCATCCTGGGTGATCTCCTGCTTCTCACCATCCATGTTGACCAGCATTTGAGCAGCTTCATCCTTTGTAGCCCGGAGTTCCTTCTCAAGATCAGCTATCTTGAGATCCTTCAACACGCCCATTTGTTGGAGGTCGGCGATTTGGCGATCCTGATCCTCGACGTGGCCAAGGTAGGTTTCTATTTCAGCAAGTTTCTGCAGAAAGGGAAAAAGGTAAGTTCAGGACCAGGTGATCCTCAAAGAAGCAGGATATACAGGCAGGATATTAAAGCAGGATATTCAAGCAGGATAACCGACAGGGGCAATGATCCTTACTTCATTAACATAATCAAGAAACTGCTGGCGGAGCAGGGGAAATCCTTGAAGATCCTCAGAAGCCTTTCTCTTTTTTCCCTTACCCCTAATAGGAGCTTTAGGGGCTGAAGCAGAGGGACTAGCAGCAAGGGTCTTCTTCCTTGTGAATTTGACATTGGCAAGCTCGTCAATACCAAACTTGGAGGCAGACTTGACAGATTTCCCAGCGCCTACACAATCAAAACAAGATAAGTACCCTAACTAATTTAAAATCTTACATAGAACTGTTTTTTAAATAAAGATACATACTTGACATAGTGGCAGATGCGGAGGATACTTCCTGTGAATCCTGGGTAGCAACTTGAAAACTTCTGGTCTCAGGATCAAGCTTTTGAAGGCTAGAACTCTCTCTCTTGCAGCAGGAGTTAACTTGAGATGAGCAATAGATATGGCTGCACAAAAAACAGAATATTAGTAATCCTCGCCTTAAGGAACAAGTCTGATAGTGATCCTTCCAGGATCCTCTATCCTACCATGAGTAGCCCACTCCTTGGGCAGATCCTCCCCATTAGGGATGGTATCCCTCCTAACAAAGAAGAATCGCCGCTTCCAGTTCGTATCATTTTTGGTAACCTTAAGAACAGGGTGATCCTCCCCAGCTTTCCGTTTCAACAAATATCGACAGGATCCAAACGTTGTGAGATCATACATCTCAGCCAGCTCCGCCATTCCTAAATCAATCCCTTCTTGCTCAATGATCCTTTCCAGGGTATACAAAACCCTCCAGATCATTGGCATGGCTTGAATATAAGACATGCCGGTCAAAGAAAAGAAAGATTGGGTGAAAGTTGGAAAAGGATATGAATATCCTATGGTGAACGGAGTTACAGGAAAGGCCACCCATGTGTTAGAGATAAAATCTCTTAAAGCGGTGGAAGTGAATGACTTGAAGATAGCATCCGCCGGAAAACAGTGACGGATCCTATCGACGTGAGCATCGGTGAAGCAGCATCTCTCAGTAGGAGAGTCTTTAATGATCC
Organism: Helianthus annuus; assembly: GCF_002127325.2. Lineage (NCBI taxonomy): Eukaryota > Viridiplantae > Streptophyta > Magnoliopsida > Asterales > Asteraceae > Helianthus > Helianthus annuus. The sequence goes on along the minus strand of NC_035434.2, from coordinate 26,551,059 downwards.
CTTGGCTTTTCGGGGGGCTGCTCTTCTTGTGATCCTTGTGAGGGGAATTTCGGAGCAACATACTAACAGAAGAATATAAACAGAGGAGCAGAAAAACAGAGTAAAAGAAGGAAGAAAGAAAAGAGGAGAATACCTGATCGATCTTCGGACGAGATTATAAAGGGAGTATATCTTGAATTTAAATGCAAATTGATCCTAACTCTATCTCCTATTTATAATCATGATCTGCAGGGTTGTCACTTCAATGACGTAAGGGTTGCAACGGCTAGTCCGATTATAACGACTAGTTATCCGAGTCGCCCGTTGCAGATAAGATCAAAGCAAAATATAACTCGTTAATTTACAATAAACTCCTTATATTTTGGGGGCAATTGTTAGGGCTGGATTTTTATAATACATGATCCTTACATGTGATCCTAACCAGTGATCCTTGTTTCTTTGGCAGATAGTGATCCTCAGCAGAGTTCCAGGATCAGGATCACGGACCATCATAGGATCCTCATGCTAACAGTTGCTTTCATTAACTTTAATGTTGTTTTGCAGGAATGACTAGCAGGATCCGCTCTTAGCATAACAATCAAGGGACGCGTCTTTACAATTTTGGCACACGCTCAATCAGAGATGAACGTTGCAAAGGATATGGAAACTTGGCATGATTTAAGGGCGACAATTTAGGCTAGATTTACTTTTATTTCTAAAGGGGTAATGAGCTGATTATTAGTCTTTTTACCTAAAATAGGCCACCTACACTTGTATATATAAATACTCTTCCCCATTCGGAAGACACACAACACAATTCTCACACGCTTAGACCCACATTACGATAGTGATCCTTGTACTCAGCTCATTATCATCCGAAATTGTAACCATATTTTGATATATTGAAGTTGGTGATCGGTAGTTGCCATCACCCGAGGTTTTTTATGCCGGAGATCATACATTGATCAAGGGCTTTTTCCTCGTATAAATCATTGTGTCTTTGCATATTTCATACTGAAGTGATCCTTTACTTTTTCAATAAACCAAGCATCATTCCCCATTTACTTAGAGTTTGGTTGCATTATCCTTGTGTGATTTTTGACCAAAACAGAACCATTATCACATATAATTTCAGAAGGAATGCCAAATCTAGTTATAATATTTCTCTTAATAAAGGATATAACTTCCTTTTCTCTGACTTGGGCAAAAGCTTCAGCCTCTATCCACTTGGAGAACTAATCAGTCATAGCAAGCATGAACACTTTTCCACCAGGTGCCTTAGGGAGCTTACCAACTATATCCATACCCCATCTCATAAATGGCCAAGAGGAGGATATAGGATGTAGAAATTCAGCCGGCTGATGAAGGATATTGCCGTGTCTCTGACAAGGATCACACTTCTTAGCATACTCCACAACATCCCTTTTCATAGTTGGCCAGTAGTATCCTGTCCATAAGATCCTTGAGAACAATGCTCTGCCCCCAGTGTGGTTTCCACAATCTCCTTCATGGAAGTCTTTTAAAACTTCTTGAACTTCAGGATCCTCGATGCATCTTAAATATGGTCCTGCAAGAGATCGCTTATACAACATATTATTCAAAATTGTGAATTGAGATACCTTAATTTTGAAAGCCCTAGGGTTTTCTCCCATAGGAATCTCTCCGTGTTGTAAGTATCTCATGATTGGTGAGATCCATGATCCTGATCCTAGAAAAGATTGAGTATCCTCACTAGGGATAATCGCAGAATCCTCTCCTATTTCCATCGCCACATGATCCTCGATGGCAGGAGCCAGAATATGGATAATGGGAATGCTTATATCCTCCGGGATCTTCAAAGATGATCCTAAATTAGCCAGTGCATCAGCTTCTGTATTTTCTTCCCTTGGTACCTGTGTCAAACTAAAGGAAACAAAAGAGAGTGCCAATTCTTTGACTATCTCTAAATACTTGGTTAGCTTTTCACCTTTAACAGCATAGGATCCATTAAAGTGATTTGTAATTAACAATGAATCTACATGTACCTTAAGATACCTGATTCCCATATGCTTAGCAATTTGCAAACCAGCAATCAAGGCTTCATATTCAGCCTCATTGTTAGTGGTTTGGAACTCACAAGCTATGGAGTGGGGTATTATGTCCCCCTGTGGCGATTTTAGTAGTATACCAAGCCCTGTGCCTTTGACATTTGAGGATCCATCAGTATGGAGTATCCAAGGATCCTTCGTCTCTTCCAACTGCTGGACTTCTAACTCGGCTTCCTTTTGTAAATCACTACTGAAATCAGCCACAAAGTCGGCCAATGCTTGGGATTTGATGGCTGTTCTAGGCTCATATCTTATATCATAGGCACTAAGCTTCACTGCCCACTTAGCCATCCTTCCAGACATCTCTGGTTTCCTGAGGACATTCTTAATTGGAAAATTAGTTTTAACGACAATAACATGAGTTTCAAAATAATGTCTCAACTTAGTAGATGCCATGATTAATGCAAGAATAAGCTTTTCAAGGTGTGAATACCTGGATTCGGCATCAAGTAAACTCTTACTTACATAATAGACTGGATGTTGTGTACCTTCATGATCCTTAACAAGGACTGCACTTACTGCTTTTGAGGATACCGCAAGATATAAGGATAACACATCTCCTTTTTCTGGTTTCATCAAGGCTGGAGCTGAGGATAGGTATTCTTTGAGAGCTCGTAAAGCACTCTCATGCTTCTCAGTCCACTCAAATTTCTTGTTCTTCCTTAGGATATCATAGAATTCTTTGCACTTCTCTGAGGATTTGGATATAAATCTGTTCAAAGCTGCTATCCTGCCTGTTAGCCTTTGCACATCCTTAGCATTGGCAGGAGAGATTTGATGTTCACTAAGGCTTTGATTTGTTCCGGGCTAGCTTCAATGCCTCTCTTGGTCACCATATATCCTAAGAATTTACCTGCTTTAACACCAAAGTGACATTTTGAAGGATTAAGTTTCATATTATATCTGTCAAGGATATCAAATGCTTCCTCCAAGTCTCTTAGGTGATCCTCAGCTTTTATGGACTTTACCACCATATCATCTATGTAAACCTCCATAGTTTGTCCAATCTGATCCTTGAACATCATATTCACCAGCCTTTGATATGTTGCACCTGCATTCCTTAATCCAAACGTCATAGAAATATAACAATATATACCGGTTGGGGTCATAAAAGCCGTATCCTCTTGGTCAGATGGTTCCATCTGAATTTGTTGTAATCCAGATGAAGCATCCATAAAAGTCAACAGTTCATGACCCGCCGTTGCATCCACCATGGAGTCAATGTGGGGTAATGGGAAAGGATCCTTGGGACATGCCTTATTTAAATCGGTGAAATCGACACATACCCTCCACTTTCCATTTTTCTTTTGAACAACAACCACATTGGCCAGCCATCTTGGATACTTCACCTCTCTAATCATACCTGCTCGGAGCAATCTTTCTACCTCTTCCTGGATAATGGCATTTCTTTCTGGTGCAAACTTCCTCCTTTTTTGATGGATTGGTTTGAATGACCTGTCAATGCCAAGTTTATGAGTGATAATATCCTTAGATATACCTGTCATATCCTCATGTTTCCATGCGTAGGTAGTCTTCCTTCTTTTGAGGAAGGATACAAGATCTTCTTTCATATTTCCAAGGATCCCTGATCCGATATAGATTTTGGATTCAGGATCATCAGGATCCATGAGGATTTCTGCCACATCCTGCTCTCTTGCCTCCAAGACATTCCTTGGAGGATACTTTGATTGCTATTGCTCCCTTGATTTCGAGGCTGGTTTCATTGATGAAGTGTAGCAATCCTTAGCCTCCTGCTGATCACTATCAATCTTGACTATTCCCCAAGGACTAGGGAGCTTCACACATTGATGGTAGGTAGATGGGACTGCCTTCATATCGTGTATCCAGGGCCTGCCAAGGATAACATTACAACAAGATAAACAGTCAATAACACAAAATTTTTGATAATTATGTAATCCTTCAACATAAAGTGGGAGTTTAATGTCCCCCAGGGTGTTCTTGGTTTCGCCACTAAATCCCACGAGCACGGAGGATCTTGGTATGATATCTGATTCAGGGATACCCATTTTCTTCAGAACATCTAGCTGGATAATGTTCACTGAGCTTCCTCCGTCAATAAGGATCCTGCGGACAAAATGGTTAGAAATAAAAAGAGTAATAACTAAACCGTCGTGATGAGGATCCTGGATGTCAACACGATCATCCTCATCAAAGGTTATGACTTTTCCTTCAGAGACACTTGATGTTCGAACAGGTCTTTCTCCATTATCCATTTTAGCTTCCTTTGCATGCCTTTTAGCTGCTGAGAAGGATGTACCACAGATGTCTGATCCTCCAGAAATAAAGTTTATCACTTGTGCATCTGCCGGAGGGGATGGAGCTTTCTCAGGGATCCTTTCAGGATCCTCGGTCCTTGACTATTTTCTACCCAGCAATTCTTTTAAATGCCCCTTGCTCAATAGATATCCAATTTCCTTTCTCAATGTGATGCATTCTTCTGTTAAATGCCCAAAATCCTCATGGTATGCACACCACTTTGATTTATCTTTGGTTGCAGCCGGTCTGTCATTTTTTCTAGGCCATCTGGCTTTTTCTCCTAGATTCTGCATCGCAAGGATTAGTTCACTGTTGTCAACGGAAAAACAATATTCAGAAATTGGAGGATAATCCTCATCATCATCTTCTTGATCAACAACATGCACGTTCTGGATGTCAGATCTGTTATAGGATTTGAATTTGTTGTTCTTGTATGAGGATCCTTGATTTTCTTGTTTTGAGGATCCTGCTAATCTCTCCTGGATCCTCTTGTCATCCTCTAGCCGGATGAACCTGAGTGCCCGGGTTCTTACCTCATCTAGGTTCCTGCATGGTGTCATAACAAGATCATCATAGAACAATGAATCCCTAAGCAATCCCATTTTGAAGGCCTCCACAGCCGTGGCTATATCCAAGTTGGGAATGTCTAAGGATTCTTTACTAAATTTTGTTATGTAATCCTTTAATGATTCATTATGACCCTGAGTTATCCTATATAAATCACTAGTTAATCGTTCAAGTTTTCTACTACAAGAAAACTAATTATTGAAAAGTTAACTAGATTAGCAAATGAGGTAATAGAGTAAGGGGGAAGACTTAGCAGCCATTTGAGAGCCGAACCAGTAAGAGTGGATCCAAATCCCTTGCATAGGCATGCTTCCTTTAACCTTTCTGGAATTGGATTGATCTCAATCCTCTCCCTGTATTGTGCTATGTGTTCCTCAGGATCCGTCGAACCATCATACAGCTTCATAGTTGGAACATGGAACCTTTTGGGTATCTCAGCATCACAAATTGGTGGTGCAAAACGAGATATCTTATGGCTTCCATCTGCAATCTCCAGGATAGGTTTGACCACTCCTGGAACACTTGATATCATATCCTTTAGTTTTTGCAACTCTTTGGCCATAGCATGGTTGATACCTGCATCCTGTATGAATCCATGGTTAGTGGTAAGAGAATTATTAAAAGTGTTACCTCCCATTGGGTTCAAGTTAGGAACACTGGATGTGAATCCATATTGCTGGGACTCCGGGATGATGGAGGGACCAGTGGAAGCAATGGTCTGCATTGGAATGAAGTCTCCCTGATGGACATCTGAACTTCCTGTTTGCAAACTCCTCAAGGATCCTGGCATCTGGAAGGATCCCTGAAACTGGGATGATCCTGGAACAAAGGATGATCCTCGAACCTGGGATGATCCTGGAACAAAGGAGGATCCTTGAACCTGGGATGATCCTGGAACAAAGGAGGATCCTTGAACCTGGAATGATCCTGGAACAAAGGAGGATCCTTGAACCTGGGATGATCCTGAAACAAAGGAGGATCCTTGAACCTGGGATGATCCTGGAACAAAGGAGGATCCTTGAACCTGCTGCGCTCCTGAGTAGGCTCCTGAACTCATGAAGGATCCCATATGCTGAGCATAGGATCCTGCTGGCTGGAAATATGAACCTGATGCCTGAGTCATTACTGTTGATCCGTAGTGCACTCCTTTTGGTCCACCCACATACTGAACGTCTGGAATCACCAAAGGCTGAGAGGTAATCACCGGAGTATCGAAATTCAAAGATCTGGGCCGCAGTGGGGAATGATCCTCTGCCGCTTTCTTTTGTTTCTTGAGATCTCCAATTTCTTTGAGGATCCTGTCATTGGTCTTGTCCTGTTGCTGTATATGTTCCTTCATCTGCAAAATCAAAGTAAACATGTCACTAGTAGTGGGAGTGTAAGGAGCAGAAGAAGTTGGAGGTTTAGAGAATATGGGAGTTGGTTTCTTCTTAGCATTTTTCTGAGATCCAGCAGGTGGCGGAGGCAAAGGTGGGATGCCCTGAGACGAATTGACCGCAGAAATTGCCGTAGAGGTATTCTTTACTGATGAAGCCATGTATTCGTATGCAATAAACCGGAATGATCACCAGCAGAAAACTTTCTTACAAATGAAGCACCAATTGCCCCACGGTGGGTGCAAAACTGTTTTGGTTAAAAATCACGCTAGGATAATGCAACCAGACTCCAAGTTACGGGGAATGATGCTTGAAATGAAGAATTATGATAAGGATCACTATGATATAAATTGCACGAATAACACAAGGATTTATACGAGGAAAAAGCCCTTGATCAATGAATGATCTCCGGCATAAAAAACCTCGGGTGATGGAAACTACTAATCACCAAGCTCAAATAAATCAATTAAAGTTTACAACTTCGGATAGTGACGAGCTAAGTACAAGGATCACTATGCTTAAACGTGTAAAAGTGTAAGAAATGCTAAGTGTTTGCCGAGAGCTTTGTGACTGCAACTGTACGAGAGTGTGTGTAAGTAAAAATGGCTAAGTGTTCTAATTTTAGCTCGTCACCCCTTTAAATATGAAAGCTATACTAAGCTAACTAACTGCCCGACTTTCATGCCATTCTCCCACGTTCTCCACAACGTCCATTTTCGTTCAAATGAGTGCGAAATACTTGGGGAATATTCCATAGTAACGTTGCCAAGACCAAGTCAAGTTCAATACTCCTGCAAAATAATACGAAATACAAACAACCAATCGTTAGTATGAGGATGCTTAAGGTGATCCATGATCCTGATCCTGAAGCTCTTCTGAGGATCACTATCTGTCACAGAAGTAAGGATCACTTGTCAGGATAATAAGTAAGGATCACTAATTGTTAGAAAATCCTCCCCTAACAAGAAGGATCACCAGAGAACTCATCCTTTAACATAAGAATTACTGACATCCTTTTGCTTTCTTGTTGTGCAGTTATCTCCGTTTCACACCTCAGATTGACTCCTGCTGCCAAAGAGAGACTTGCTGCATTCAAGAGGCTTGATCCTGAAACAAGATCTTTCAAGACAACCACCCAAGATTCTCAGGAAGTATCCTCAGGTTCTGTGACAATGTCAAGTAAGTATCTTTGCTTAAAAATTCAAATAAATAATGAAATACAAGTGAAATTAAGATACTTATCTTGTTTTGGTTGTGTAGGTGCTGGAAAATCCACCAAGTCTGCTTCAAAGTTCAGTGTCACCGATCTCACCACCATCAGATCCTCCAAGAGAAAAGCTCCTACCAGCCCGTCAGCTTCGATCCCCAAGGCACCCCTCAAAGGAAAGGGAGGCAAGAAGAGAAAGGCCTCCGAAGTTGAGGATCTGCAAGGCCTCCCCTTGATCCGCCAACAATTCCTGGACTACTTCAATGAGGTAAGGATCACCATCCCTGCCCCTATATCCTGCTGATATGAGGATCATTTGGTTCTGACATTATCCTTTGTCTTCTTTGCAGAAATTTGCTGAGATTGAGGGCTATGTTGGCCATGTTGAGGATCAGGATAGCAAGATTGCTGATCTTCAACAGGTTGCAGTGCTGAAGGACCTCAAGATAGCTGATCTTCAGAAGGATCTCCAGAACGCCAGAAACGAAACGGCCAAGGTGTTGATCAACTTTGACTATGAGAGGCACGAGATCACCGAAGATGCCAAGGTCTCCGCCGCCATAGCAATGTACAAGACCAAGCTGCAAATGGCCCTGGAAGCTCAGGATCCTACTTTTGACAAGAGCACCTGGGATGTGGAGGGCTGGAAGGCAAGGCTGGCTGAACTGGAGGATGAAGAAGAGGCTGAAGAGATCCTGACCATTGAGGCTGGAGGCAAGGGTGAAGGTGGTGAAGCAAGTGGAGCCGGAGGTGGTGATGCAACAAAGGTTTAGGCTGCAGGATTGGGCGATGAAGGAAACTTCTAGACATAGCCGGAGCCCAATTTTTTAAATTTGGTAGTGTTTTTTTGTGGTTGGTTTGTTAAACAATGATGGCTTGTATTCTTGAACAATAGCTTTAGGTTTAAGGATCAAGGATCCTTCAGACAATAGGCAGGATTGCAAATGGTGGAGGGATCCTCTGTTTGGGGGATGAAACCATTGTGATCCTGCCGTCTTTATATTCCTGCACAACTTCAAACCTATTATCATAGACACCCTTTACCTACCCCAGCGGACGGGCCACGTATTGCTGGTAGATGCTTGGGGTAGGTAATTTTGACGACCTTTTAAGGGTTAGTCTTTTTGTTAATAAATAAAATCCTAATCTTTTGTCGCTTATCTTGTGTTGTTATCCTTTTAGTTCCTTTGATTCTCAATTGTTTTGGTATACACTTATTAAATCAGCAGTTTTAAATAAGTCAGAATGAAAACATTTAGGATATGATCCTTGATCAAATATCCTATAGTTGAAAAATCCCAAAAAGTAGTATACATTTTAAGGATTACAAGATTAGTTGTCAAATTTCAAGGGTTACTCAAAGAAAAAATGAATAGAATTAAAAACAATTAAGGATCATACCTGAGGATCCAAGTTAGGATCCTAACCCTTAGTACTATAATCAGGATAATTACGAGATAAACCTTAGAGATAAATTAGGATCAAGGATCCTTAGTTGTTTAACTTCAATGACCTGAAATAGAGCACAACTTGGGACTAAGCCAATATAAGATAAGAGTTAGCAACTGGGGACAAGCCCAAGGATAACTGGGGACAAGCCCAAGGATAACTGGGGACAAGCCCAAGGATAACTGGGGACAAGCCCAAGGATAACTGGGGACAAGCCCAAGGATCGTATGTAAACTGGAGTATGGCCCTAACTGGCGACTATCCAAACTTAGTGACATGATAATGCCAAAACCTTAGCTAACATGAAAACGTTAGAAACCTTAGGAACGGATGTATGGTACGTCTACTATTATACGTAGGATCCTGGGTATAGCCAGTACAATGGAATTATCAGCCCCTAAAGCGAGTACTGGTCCCACTGCCTTGAACTATACCAGGATCATCATGCGCTACAGGCGGAACTGGGGTCAAGCCCAAATAACTGGGGTTACACCCAAGGATCTGGATTGCTTCTGTAGATAATCAACATTATGCTAAGAATACCTGAACTTTCAAAACTCAAAATCTTGTGAGAGAAGGATAAAGGATACATGATCCTTATCCTTGTATGAGTAAATAAGTAAATGAAATAGTTCAAGATTAGGACATTACCAGAGTAAGGATCATTGATGCTTTAAGGATCCTTCAAGGATACCCCTAATGTAAGGATCATACGTGCCAGGAGGATCCTGCTCACATGAAATATTTCTTCAAATGGACAGCATTCCATGCTCTTGGTAACAAATCACCTTCCATGGTTAGCAATCTATATGCCCCCTTTCCTGCTTCAGCTTCAATCAAATAAGGGCCTTCCCATTTTGGTGCCAATTTTCCATCAGCAGGATTGGTGGTATTCTGAAATGCTTTCCTTAATACCATATCACCAATCTGAAACTTCCTGATCCTAACATTTTTGTTGTAAGCACCAGCCATTCTTTGTTGATAACTAGCCATCCTTATCCTAGCCAGATTCCTGATTTCCTCAATAGTATCCAGGTCTTGAGCCAGGTTCTCATCATTTTCCTCAGGATCACGGGTACTTGTTCTAGCAGTTGGAACTACCATTTCTGTTGGGATCACTGATTCTGCCCCAAATACTAAAGAGAATGGTGTTTGACCAGTAGCATTCTTAGGGGTTGTCCTATCAGCCCAAAGCACATAAGGTAATTCTTCTGCCCATTTCCCTTTCTTGGATCCAAGCTTCTTCTTCAAATTGTTGATGATGATCTTGTTGGATGATTCTGCTTGACCATTAGCTTGTGGGTGGACTGGTGTTGATGTTATCATCTTAATCCCCCAGCTGTCACAAAAGTTAGTGGTTCTGCCCCCAATAAATTGGGAACCATTATCACATATAATTTCAGAAGGAATACCAAATCTAGTTATAATATTTCTTTTAATGAAGGATATAACTTCCTTTTCTCTGACTTGGGCAAAAGCTTCAGCCTCTATCCACTTGGAGAAGTAATCAGTCATAGCAAGCATGAACACTTTCCCACCAGGTGCCTTAGGGAGCTTACCAACTATATCCATCCCCCATCTCATAAATGGCCAAGAGGAGGATATAGGATGTAGAAATTCAGCCGGCTGATGAAGGATATTGCTGTGTCTCTGACAAGGATCACACTTCTTAGCATACTCCACAGCATCCCTTTTCATAGTTGGCCAGTAGTATCCTGTCCTTAGGATCCTTGAGAACAATGCCCTGCCCCTAGTGTGGTTTCCACAATCTCCTTCATGGAAGTCTTTTAAAACTTCTTGGACTTCAGGATCCTCAATGCATCTTAAATATGGTCCTGCAAGAGATCACTTATACAACATATTATTTAAGATTGTGAATTGAGATACCTTAATTTTGAAAGCCCTACGATTTTCTCCCATAGGAATCTCTCCGTGTTGTAAGTATCTCATGATTGGATATAAATCTGTTCAAAGCTGCTATCCTGCCTGTTAGTCTTTGGACATCCTTAGCATTGGCAGGAGATTTGATATTCACTAAGGCTTTGATCTGTTCCGGGCTAGCTTCAATGCCTCTCTTGGTCACCATGTATCCTAAGAACTTACCTGCTTTAACACCAAAGTGACATTTTGAAGGATTAAGTTTCATGTTATATCTATCAAGGATATCAAATGCTTCCTCCAAGTCCCTCAGGTGATCCTCAGCTTTTATGGACTTTACCACCATATCATCTATATAAACCTCCATAGTTTGTCCAATTTGATCCTTGAACATCATATTCACCAGCCTTTGATATGTTGCACCTGCATTCCTTAATCCAAACGGCATAGCAATATAACAATATATACCGGTTGGAGTCATAAAAGCCGTATCCTCTTGATCAGATGGTTCCATCTGAATTTGTTGAAATCCAGATGAAGCATCCATAAAAGTCAACAGTTCATGACCCGCCGTTGCATCCACCATGGAGTCAATGTGGGGTAATGGGAAAGGATCCTTGGGACATGCCTTATTTAAATCTGTGAAATCGACACATACCCTCCACTTTCCATTTTTCATTTGAACAACAACCACATTGGCCAGCCATCTTGGATACTTAACCTCTCTAATCATACCTGCTCGGAGCAATTTCTCTACCTCTTCCTGGATAATGGCATTTCTTTCTGGTGCAAACTTCCTCCTTTTTTGATGGATTGGTTTGAATGACCTGTCAATGCCAAGTTTATGAGTGATAATATCCTTAGATATACCTGTCATATCCTCATGTTTCCATGCAAAAGTAGTCTTTCTTCTTTTGAGGAAGGATACAAGATCTTCTTTCATTTTTCCAAGGATCCCTGATCCGATATAGATTTTGGATTCAGGATCATCAGGATCCATGAGGATTTCTACCACATCCCGCTCTCTTGCCTCCAAGACATCCCTTGGAGGATACTTTGATTGCTATTGCTCCCTTGATTTCGAGGCTGGTTTCATTGATGAAGTGTAGCAATCCTTAGCCTCCTGCTGATCACTATCAATCTTGACTATTCCCCAAGGACTAGGGAGCTTCACACATTGATGGTAGGTAGATGGGACTGCCTTCATATCGTGTATCCAGGGCCTGCCAAGGATAACATTACAACAAGATAAATAGTCAATAACACAAAATTTTTGATAATTATGTAATCCATCAACATAAATTGGGAGTTTAATGTCCCCCAGGATGTTCTTGGTTTCGCCACTAAATCCCACAAGCACGGAGGATCTTGGTATGATATCTGACTCAGGGATACCCATTTTCTTCAGAACATCTAGCTGGATAATGTTCACTGAGCTTCCTCCGTCAATAAGGATCCTGCGGACAAAATGGTTAGAAATAAAAAAGAGTAATAACTAAACCATCGTGATGAGGATCCTGGATGTCAACACGATCATCCTCATCAAAGGTTATGACTTTTCCTTCAGAGACACTTGATGTTTGAACAGGTCTTTCTCCATTATCCATTTTAGCTTCCTTTGCATGCCTTTTAGCTGCTGAGAAGGATGTACCACATATGTCTGATCCTCCAGAAATAAAGTTTATCACTTGTGCATCTGCTGGAGGGGCCGGAGCTTTTTCAGGGATCCTTTCAGGATCCTGAGTCCTTGACTTTTTTCTACCCATCAATTCTTTTAAATGCCCCTTGCTCAATAAGTGTCCAATTTCCTTTCTCAATGCGATGCATTCCTCTGTTAAATGCCCAAAATCTTCATGGTATGCACACCACTTTGATTTGTCTTTAGTTGTAGCCGGTCTATCATTTTTTCTAGGCCATCTGGCTTTATCTCCTAGATTCTGCATCGCAAGGATTAGTTCATTGTTATCAACAGAAAAACAATATTCAGAAATTGGAGGATAATCCTCATCATCCTCTTCTTGATCAACTGCATGCACGTTCTGGTTATCAGATCTGTTATAGGATTTGAATTTGTTGTTCTTGAACGAGGATCCTTGCTTTTCTTGTTTTGAGGATCCTGCTAACCTCTCCTGGATCCTCTTGTCATCCTCTAGCCGGATGAACCTGAGTGCCCAGGTTCTTACCTCATCTAGGTTCCTGCATGGTGTCATAATAAGATCATCATAGAACAATGAATCCTTAAGCAATCCCATTTTGAAGGCCTCAACAGCCGTGGCTATATCCAGGTTGGGAATGTCTAAGGATTCTTTACTAAACTTGGTAATGTAATCCCTTAATGATTCATTATGACCCTGGGTTATCCTATATAGATCACTAGTTAATCGTTCAAATTTTCTACTAAAAGAAAATTGATTATTGAATAAGTTAACTAGATTAGCAAATGAGGTAATAGAGTAGGGGGGAAGACTTAGCAGCCATTTGAGAGCTGATCCAGTAAGAGTGGATCTAAATCCCTTGCATAGGCATGCTTCCTTTAACCTTTCTGGAATTGGATTGATCTCCATCCTCTCTCGGTATTGTGCTATGTGCTCCTCAGGATCCGTCGAACCATCGTACAGCTTCATGGTTGGCACATGGAACCTTTTGGGTATCTCAGCATCACAAATTGGTGGTGCAAAATGAGATATCTTATGGCTTCCATCTGCAATCTCCGGGATAGGTTTGACCACTCCTGGAACACTTGATATCATATCCTTCAATTTTTGCAACTCTCTGGCCATGGCATGGTTGATACCTGTATCCTGCATGAATCCATGGTTAGTTGTAAGAGAATTATTTAAAGTGTTACCTCCCGCCGGGTTCAAATTAGGGACACCAAATGTGAACCCATATTGTTGAGACCTGGAATGATCAAAGGGCCAGTAGAAGCAATGGTCTGCATCGGAATAAAATCTCCTTGATGGACATCGGAACTTCCTGTTTGCAAACTCCTCAAGGATCCTGGCATCTGGAAGGATCCCTGAAACTGGGACGATCCTGGAACAAAGGAGGATCCTTGAACCTGGGATGATCCTGGAACAACGGAGGATCCTTGACCCTGGGATGATCCTGGAACGAAGGAGGATCCTTGAACCTGGGATGATCCTGGAACAAAGGAGGATTCTTGAACCTGGGATGATCCTGGAACAAAGGAGGATCCTTGACCCTGGGATGATCCTGGAACGAAGGAGGATCCTTGAACCTGGGATGATCCTGGAACAAAGGAGGATCCTTGAACCTGGGATGATCCTGGAACAAAGGAGGATCCTTGAACCTGGGATGATCCTGGAACAAAGGAGGATCCTTGAACCTGGGATGATCCTGGAACAAAGGAGGATCCTTGAACCTGGGATGATCCTGGAACAAAGGAAGATCCTTGAACCTGGGATGATCCTGGAACAAAGGAAGATCCTTGAATCTGCTGCGCTCCTAAGTTTCCTCCTGAATTCATGAAGGATCCCATATGCTGAGGATAGGATCCTGCTGGCTGGAAATATGAACCTGATGCCTGAGTCACTATTGCTGATCCGTAGTGCACTCCTTTTGGTCCACCCACATATTGAACATCCGGAACCACCGATGGCTGAGAAGTAATCACCGGAGTATCAAAATTCAAAGATCTGGGCACCAGTGGGGAATGATCCTCTGCCGTTTTCTTTTGTTTCTTGAGATCTCCGATTTCTTTGAGAATCCTTTCATTGGTCTTATCCTGTTGCTGTATATGTTCCTTCATCTGCAAAATCAAAGTAAACATGTCACTAGTAGTGGGAGTATAAGAAGCAGAAGAAGTTGGAGGTTTAGAGAAAATGGGAGTTGGTTTCTTCTCAGCATTTTTCTGAGATCCAGCAGGTGGTGGAGGCAAAGGTGGAATGCCCTGAGACGAATTAACCGCAGACATTGCAGTAGAGGTATTCTTCAATGATGAAGCCATGTACTTGTATTCTTAGGAATGAAGCACCAATTGCCCCACGGTGGGCGCCAAACTGTTTTGGTCAAAAATCACACAAGGATAATGCAACCAAACTCTTAGTTATGGGGAATGATGCTTGAAATGAAGAACAATAATGAGGATCACTTCAATGTAAATTGCACAAACAACACAAGGATTTATACGAGGAAAAAGCCCTTGATCAATGAATGATCTCCGACATAAAAAACCTCGGGTGATGGAAACTACCGATCACCAAGCTCAAATAAATCAATAAAAGTTTACAACTTCGGATAGTGACGAGCTAGGTACAAGGATCACTATGGTTAATCGTATAAAAGTGTGAGAATTGTTAAGTGTTTGTTGAGAGCTTTTAGACTGCAATTGCACGAGAGTGTGTGTGTAACCGAAAATGGCTAAGTGTTCTAAATTTAGCTCGTTACCCCTTTAAAAATGAAAGCTAACTAAGCTAACAAACTATCCGACTTTTGTGCCATGCTCCCACGTTCTCCACAACGTCCATTTCTATTCAAATGTGTGTGAAATACCCGTGGAATATTCCATAGTAACGTTGCCAAGACCAAGTCAAGCTCAATACTCCTGCAAAACAATACGAAACACAAACAGCCAATCGTTAGTATGAGGATCCTTAGGGTGATCCATGATCCTGATCCTGAAGCTTTCTGAGGATCACTATCTGTCACAGAAGTAAGGATCACTTATTAGGATAGCAAATAAGGATCACTAATTGTTAGAAAATCCTCCCCTAACAAAAGTGCCTTAAGAGCTCTCAAGGATTACCTATCCTCAGCCCCGGCCTTGATGAAACCAGAAAAAGGAGATGTGCTATCCTTATATCTTGCAGTATCCTTAAAAGCAGTAAGTGCAGTCCTTGTTAAGGATCACGAAGGTACACAACATCCTGTCTACTATGTAAGTAAGAGTTTACTTGATGCTGAATCCAGGTATTCACATCTAGAAAAGCTTATCCTCGCTTTAATTATGGCATCCACTAAATTAAGACATTATTTTGAAACTAATGTTATTGTTGTTAAAACTAATTTTCCAATCCAGAATGTCCTCAGGAAACCTGAAATGTCAGGAAGGATGGCTAAGTGGGCAGTGAAGCTTAGTGCATATGATATAAGATATGAGCCTAGGACAGCCATTAAATCCCAAGCGTTAGCTGACTTTGTGGCTGATTTCAGTAGTGATTTGCAAAAGGAAGCTGAGTTAGAAGTCCAGCAGCTAGAGGAGACCAAGGATCCTTGGATACTCTATACTGATGGATCCTCAAATGTTAAAGGAACAGGGCTTGGAATACTACTAATATCGCCACAAGGGGACATAATACCCCACTCAATAGCTTGTGAGTTCCAAACCACTAACAATGAGGCTGAGTATGAAGCCTTGATAGCTGGTTTGCAAATTGCTAAGCATATGAGGATCAGGTATCTTGAGGTACATGTAGATTCATTGTTAATCACTAGTCACTTTAATGGATCCTATGTTGTTAAAGGTGAAAAGCTAACCAAATATTTGGAGATAGTCAAAGAATTGGCACTCTCTTTTGTTTCCTTTAGTTTGACGCAGGTACCAATGGAAGAAAATACAGAAGCTGATGCATTGGCTAATCTAGGATCATCTTTGAAGATCCCGGAGGATATAAGTATCCCCATTATCCGTATCCCGGCTCCTGCCATCAAGGATCATGTGGCCATGGAAATAGGAGAGGATTCTGCAATTATCCCTAGTGAGGATACTCGATCTCATTCAGGATCAGGATCATGGATCCTGCCAATCATGAGATACTTACAACATGGAGAGATTTCTATAGGAGAAAACCCTAGAGCTTTCAAAATTAAGGTATCTCAATTCACAATTTTAAATAATGTATTGTAAAAGCGATCTCTTGCAGGACCATATTTAAGATGCATTGAGGATC
The DNA here is from genome assembly GCF_002127325.2 of Helianthus annuus. Taxonomy (NCBI): domain Eukaryota; kingdom Viridiplantae; phylum Streptophyta; class Magnoliopsida; order Asterales; family Asteraceae; genus Helianthus; species Helianthus annuus. Next base: position 26,534,327 of record NC_035434.2, on the reverse strand, counting down.
CTGAAATCCAAGAAGTTTTAAAAGACTTCCACGAAGGAGATTGTGGAAACCACACTGGGGGCAGGGTATTATTCTCAAGGATCCTGAGGACAGGATACTATTGGCCAACTATGAAAAGAGATGCTGTGGAATATGCTAAGAAGTGTGATCCTTGTCAGAGACACAGCAATATCCTTCATCAGTCGGCCGAATTTTTGCATCCCATATCCTCCTCTTGGCCATTTATGAGATGGATATAGTTGGTAAGCTCCCTAAGGCACCTGGTGGAAAAGTGTTCATGCTTGCTATGACTGATTACTTCTCCAAGTGGATAGAGGCTGAAGCTTTTGCCCAAGTTAGAGAAAAGGAAGTTATATCCTTCATTAAAAGAAATATTATTATTAGATTTGGCATCCCTTCTGAAATTATATGTGATAATGGTTCCCAATTTATTGGGGGCAGAACTACTAACTTTTGTGACAGTTGGGGGATTAAGATGATAACATCAACACCAGTCCACCCACAAGCTAATGGTCAAGCAGAATCAGCCAACAAGATCATCATCAACAATTTGAAGAAGAAGCTTGGATCCAAAAAAGGGAAATGGGTAGAAGAACTACCTTATGTGCTTTGGGCTGATAGGACGACCCCCAAGAATGCTACATGCCAGACTCCATTCTCTTTGGTACTTGGGGCAGAATCAGTGATCCCTACAGAAATGGTGGTTCCAACTGCTAGAACAAGTATCCGTGATACCGTGGAAAATGATGAGAACTTGGTTCAAGACCTGGATACTATTGAAGAAATCAGGGATCTGGCTAGGATAAGGATGGCCAGTTATCAACAAAGAATGGCTGGTGCTTACAACAAAAATGTCAGGATCAGGAAGTTTCAAATTGGTGATATGGTGTTAAGGAAAGCATTTCAGAATACCACCAATCCTGCTGATGGAAAATTGGCACCAAAATGGGAAGGCCCTTATTTGATTGAAGCTGAGGCAGGAAAGGGGGCATATCGATTGCTGACAATGGAAGGTGATTTGCTACCAAGAGCCTGGAATGCTGTCCACTTGAAGAAATATTTCATGTGAATAGGATCCTCATAAATCAGATGATCCTTACATCATGAATATCCTTGAAGGATCCTTAAAGCACCGATGATCCTTACTTTGGTAACATCCTAATCTCAAACTATTTCATTCCCTTACTTTCTCACCTTAGGATAAGGATCCTGCATCCTTTATCCACTTCTCACGTGATTCTGAGTTTTGAAAGTTCAGGTATCCTTAGCAAAATGTTGGTTATCCACAGAAGCAACCAGTCACTTGGGTTTGACCCCAGTTATTTGGGCTTGACCCCAGTTCCGCCTGTAGCACATGATGATCCTGGTATAGTTCATGGCAGTGGGACCAGTACTCGCTTTAGGGGCTGATAATTCCATTGTACTGGCTATACCTAGGATCCTACGTATAATGGTAGACGTACCATACATCCGTTCCTAAGGTTTCTAACGTTTTCACGTTAGCTAAGGTTTTGGCATTTTCATGCCACTAAGTTTGGATAGTCGCCAGTTAGGGCCATACTCCAGTTTACAAACGATCATTGGGCTTGTCCCCAGTTATCCTTGGGCTTGTCCCCAGTTATCCTTGGGCTTATCCCCAGTTGCTAACTTTTATCTTATATTGGCTTAGTCCCAAGTTATGTTCTATGTCAGGTCTTTGAAGTTAAACAACCAAGGATCCTTGATCCTTACTTCTCTCTAAGGTTTGTCTTAGAGTTATCCTGGTTATGGTATTAAAGGTTAGGACCCTAACTTGGATCCTCATATATGATCCTTAACTATTTTAATTTTGTTCATTGTTTATTTGAATAACCCTTGTATTTTGACAACTAAACTTGTGATCCTTATAAAATACTACTTTTTGGGATTTTTCAACTACAGGATATTTGATCCTGGATCATATCCTAAATATTTTCTATCTTACTTATCCAAGATTTCTTATTTAGACAAGTATACATCAAAACAATTGGAAATTAAAAAGACAAACAAGGATAACAACACAAGATAAGCCAAAAAAGATTATAGTTATTTAACAAAGATTAAACCACCAAAAGTTTTCAAGATTGCCAACCCACGTTTCTACCAGCAAAACGTGGCCCGTCCACATGGGTTGGCAACGGGTGTCCATTGTTTATGCGGTCATAGCATGCAGGAAATAAAAAGGCGGCAGGATCACAATGGCTTCATCCCCCAAACAGAGGATCCCTCCACCATTTGCGATCCTACCTATTGTCTGAAGGATCCTGGATCCTTAATCCTAAAACTATTGTTCAAAGTGCAAACCAACAATTGTTCAACAAAAACTACCATCAAACTAAAAAATTGGGCTCCGGCTATGTCTAGAAGTGTCCATCATTGCCCAATCACACAGCCTACACCTTCGCTGCTCCTTCATCCTCTCCAGCTCCAGCATCCTTCACTTAATCCTTGCCACTGCCTCCGGCCTCAAGCGCCAACATCTCCTCAGCCTCCTCATCATCCTCCAGGTCAGCTAGCCTTGCCTTCCAGCCTTCAACATCCCAGCTGCTTCTGTCGAAGTCAGGATCCTAGGCCTCCTGGGCCATCTGCAGTCTTGTTTTGTACATTGTGATAGCAGCAGAGACCTTTGCACCTCCACGATTTCATGCTTCTCGTAGTCGATGTCAGTCAGGAGTTTGGCTGTCTCGGTCCTGGCAGCTTGGAGGGCCTTTTCAAGATCAGCGATCTTGTGATCCTTGAGCACTGAGATTTGTTGGAGGTCAGCCATCCTCTTATCCAACTCCTCGACGCTCCCCACGTAATCCTCAATCTCAGCAAATTTCTGCAAAGAAGACAAAGTAGTTCAAGGTCAGGTGATCCTCAAATGAACAGGATATATGAGCAGGATATATGAGCAGGATATGTAAGCAGAATCAGTGATCCTTACCTCATTGAAGTATTCGAGGAACTGGTGGCAGATCAGTGGTAGGCCTTGTAGGTCCTCAACATCAGAGCTCTTTCTCTTTTTGCCACCCTTTCCTTTGCTGGGTGCCTTGGGGATTGAGACGCTCGGGCTTGCGATTGCCTTCTTCTTGGATTTGACAGTGTCAAGATCAGCCATACCGAACTTGGAGGCAGCTTTGGAGGATTTTCCAGCACCTACACATTCAAAACAAGATGAGTATCCTTATCCTATTTCTGTGTAACTATTTATTTAAATTCTTAATCATACAAAAAACAGGATACTTACTTGACATAGTAACTCAGCCTGAGGATATCTCTTGTGAATCCTGGGTATTGGTGTTGAATGTTCTTGTTGCAGGATCAAGCTTTCCGAAAGCAGCGAGTCTCTCTTTGGCAGCAGGAGTCAGTTTGAGATGTGAAACGGTAACAGCTGCATAACAAAGAACAAAAGGGTATTAGTGATCCTCATACAAAAGGAGATTATCTGGTGATCCTTCTCAAGATCCTCTATCCTACCATGGGTGCACCACTCCCTGGGCAGATCCTTCCCGTTTGGGATAGTGTCTCTTCTGACGAAGAAGAAGCGTCGCTTCCAGTTTGTATCGTTTTTGGTAGCTTTGAAAACAGGGTGCTCTTCACCAGCTTTTCGTTTGAACAAGTATCGGTGGGATCCAATAGTAGTGAGATCATACATCTCAGCCAGTTCTGACATTCCAAGATCAATCCCTTCCTGCTCGATGATCCTTTCAAGGGTGTATAAAACCCTCCAGATCATCGGCATAGCTTGGATGTAGGAGATGCCAGTGAGGGAGAAGAAAGATTGGGTGAATTGAGGGAAAGGATATGAGTATCCTATCATAAAAGGGGTGACAGGGAAAGCTACCCAAGTCTCAGAGATGTAGTCACTCAGAGCAGTAGGATCGAAAGGTTTGAAGAAGGTGTTCGCCGGAAAGTAGTGCCGGATTTTGTCAATTTGAGGGTCAGTAAAGCAACACCTCTCATTGGGAGAATCCTTGATGATCCCTTGACCCTTCAGAGGGCTGTTCTTTTTGAGATCCTTGGCAGGAGAATTTCGGAGCATCATACTTGACGGTGGTAAAGAAAGAAAAATAGAGTAAGAGAAAGGAAAAGAAGAAGGAAAGAGGATTACCTAGTTGATCTTCCAATACGAATATAAAGGGAGTTCTCTTGAATTTAAATGCTAATCGATCCCTATCTCTATCTCTTATTTATAATCATGATCTTGCAGGCATGTCACTTCGGTGACGTCAAAAGGGTAACGGCTAGTTCGATATTAACGGCTATATATCTGTTAGTTAGTTGCGGATAAGATCAACAAAATATAACTCGTTTATGTTACATAATTACTCCTTATATTTTGGGGGCAATTGTTAGGGCAGGATTTTTTAATGACCTATGATCCTCACTTATTATCCTATTAGTGATCCTTACTTCTGTGACAGATAGTGATCCTCAGAAGTGCTTCAGGATCAGGATCATGGATCACCCTAAGGATCCTTGTACTAACGATTGTTTACTTTGAATTTCGTATTGTTTTGCAGGAGTAATAAGTTGGACTTGGTCTTGGCAACGTTACTAAGGAATATTCTACGGTTATTTCGCACGTGTTTGACTGAAAATGGACGTTGTGGAGAACGTGGGAGTATGGCACGAATTGTGGACAGTTTGTTAGGCTAGTTAACTTCTATTTTAAAAGGGGTAGCGAGCTAGCTTTAGAAACACTTGGCTAATTTTGGCTACACACACTCGTACAACCGCACTCTTGAGCATACAGCAAAACACTTAGCAATTTTTACACATTTTTGCACGTTACACCGTAGTGATCCTTGTACCTAGCTCGCTATTATCCGAAGTTGTAAACAATTATTGGTTAATTGGAAGTTGGTGATCGGTAGTTTCCATCACCCGAGGTTTTTTATGCCGGAGATCATTCATTGATCAAGGGCTTTTTCCTCGTATAAATCTTTGTGTCACTTGTGCAATTCATATCTAAGTGGTCCTTATCATTGTTCACTAATTCAAGCATCATACCCCGTAACAAAGAGTTTGGTTGCATTATCCTCATCTGATTGTTGACCAAAACACCACTGATGTACTATCATTTTCTCTTTTGCTCGCCAGGAAACTCATTTTTGTTTTTCTATTGTTTTTGTGTTTTTGAAATTTTTCGATGTTTTTGGATTTTTAAAGTTTGGATTTACTCCCCCTAAAATGAAAAAAGTACGAGAAATTAAGAAAACACAAACAAATATTTACAAAAATGATTTTCCGATGTTGGTTTTACTCTGGCTTGACCTTAATGTCGTTTACCAATAATAAAAAGTCAAATCATGATTTGTCAAATGCTTTGGTAAAAAGGTCGGCACGTTGGTCATCGGTGTGGACCTTAACAACATCGATAAGCCTTTTATCAAAGAAATCACGTATGAAGTGATATTTGATTTCGATGTGTTTGGTATTTGAATGCTGCATAGGATTTCTAGTGATCTGTAAGGCAGCAGAATTATCGACGAAAATAGGAGTAGTTAGGAATTCAAAACCATAATCGTGCATTTGCTGTTGGATCCACAGAACTTGGGAGCAATAACTTGAGGCAACAATGTATTCAGCTTCGCATGTTGATGTAGCGACACAAGTCTGCTTCTTGCACTGCCATGTGACTAGGCGATTTCCTAAAAACTGACATCCAGCCGTTGTGGATTTGCCGTCGATTTTGCATCCGCCAAAATCAGAATCACTGAACGCGATCAAGTCAAAGCTATCATCCCTAGGGTACCATAGACCGGTGTCCGGGCATCCCTTCAAATAGCGGAATATCCTTTTAACAGCTGCAAGATGTGAGTCCTTCGGATTAACTTGATATCTGGCAAGCAGGCACGTTGGATACATTATGTCTGGTCTTGATGCTGTGAGGTACATAAGAGATCTGATCATTGCGCGGTAATATGAAGAGCTAACAACTTCACCCTTCAAGTCGGGATGAATTCCATGATTTTGCTGCAGTGGGGTACCAATGGGCGATGTGTTAGACATCTGAAATCGGTTCAGGATGTCATTGATATACTTAGTCTGATGGATGAATATCCCAGACTTCGTTCGTTGCACTTGTAAACCCAAAAAGAAAGTCATCTCCCCATAGCGCTCATTTCAAATTTCTCCTGCATAACACGCTCGAAATTCCTACACAAAGCATCGTTAGTAGAACCAAAAATAATATCATCTACGTATACCTGTACCAATAGAAGATCTCCATCATGTTCTTTGATGAAAAGAGTGCAATCGATAAGACCTCTGCGAAATCCATTCTCCAGCAGATAATTAGATAAGGTTGCATACCAAGCTCGTGGTCCTTGATGTAGACCATAGAGAGCTTTGTTCAACAACCAAACCCGATCAGGGTGAATAGGATCTTCAAAACCTGGAGGCTGTTCGACATACACCTCTTCTTCAACCACACCTTGTAAGAATGCACTTTTCACGTCCATTTGGTAGACCTTTAATCCTTTGAAGGACGCATAGGCTAGAAAGATTCGAATTGCTTCAAGACGTGCAACCGGTGCATAAACTTCGTTGTAGTCGATCCCTTCAATCTGACGAAAACCTTGAACAACTAATCTTGCTTTGTTTAGAATAACTACTCCACGGTCATCCTTCTTGCACTTATAAACCCAATGGGTACCAATCTTCTTGTAATCATCCGGTTTATCAACGAGTTTCAAGACACCTAGCTTCTGGAATTGCTGCAGTTCTTCCTGCATGGCTTCAACCCAAGAATTATCTTTCAAAGCTTCTTTCCAAGACTTTGGTTCTTCTTGTGATACATAACACGCGAAGGACCAATCGTTTTGTTGACCAGATTCCCTAATAGCCGCATACAAGCCTGCATTGTTTTTGTTTCGCAACATGTTTCTTGTTTGTACGCCACTTTGCACATTACCGATGATGTTTTGTTGAGGATGGGTATTCTGAATTCTTGTTTCTGGATTATCTGGAACGGGAATGTTTGTACCCAGATTGTTGAGATTGAGATCAACAACCAATTCAATACCCGGAACTGTCGAAGAGGATGATGCAGTAGCTTCAGCTGTTTTAGGGGCGTCCACTGGAGGTGTAGCCTATGAAGTACCATGAACAGCTTTATGGTCTGCATCGAGAAATTCATCATCCTCTGAAGATTCGTTCAGTTCGTTAGCATCGTGAAAATCCTCATTTTCGATAGTATTATTGTTCACTAAAGATGGTTCTGGATTGTTGACAATAATTGGACGAACCAAGGGTGAATCTGTTGCGTTGTCACTCTCGAAAAACATCTTTGCCGCATCATTTTCTTCAACTTCTTAAATATTGATCGAATTGAAAAAGTCATCGTACTAAAACATCCAAGGCTGACCAGGACATTTGACTGGAAATGTGTGCCTTTGTACTCTAACTTCAGACCATTCCTCGACCCTTTTTGTCTCTAGATTCCAGACTCTTAAGTTCGGGGTTGCATACCCAAGAAAGTATCCTTCAATTGCTTTTGCCCCAAACTTTCCATTCGGATCGATCATAGTGCAAGGAGCTCCAAACGGTTCAAGATATTGTAAATCTGGTTTCCATTTGTGAAGAAGCTCAAAGCAGGTCTTGTCGTGTCTTTTTACTGTAAGGACCCGATTCAACGTGTAACAGGCAGAGGCCACAACTTCACTCCAGAATGGAATGGGTAATTGGGACTCTACCAACATGGTCCTAGCTGTTTCGATCAATGTACGGTTCTTACGCTCAGCGACGCCATTCTGTTGAGGAGTGTAACTTGCACTGAATTCGTGAAGAATACCTTTGGATCTACAGAACTCCTCCATGGCATGATTCTTAAACTCAGTTCCATTGTCGCTGCGTATCCGTCTAACTTTCAAAGTATACAAATTCTCAATCGTTGTGATCAAGTTTTTGATAATTTCGAAAGTTTCACTCTTGTGTGCCATGAACGCCACCCAAGAAAATCTTGAATAATCATCAGTCACCATGAGGCAGTACTGATCATTCCTGATGCTTTTATGCTTGACAGGACCAAACAAATCCATGTGCAAACGTTCAAGAGGAACTACCACGGTGTTGATCTTCTTTGTAGGTTGCGACTTCTTTCTTTGCTTCCCTTTCTAGCATGAAACACAGACGTCTTGAAGATGGAAATTTTTAAGAGGAACACCAGTCACTAATTCATTTGACACCAAATGATTCATTTTTCTGAAATGAATGTGTCCCACCCGTCTATGCCAAGAGATTGAATCCTTTTTTGTGGCTTTGGAAACGAAACTGGTTGCTTGTGCAGACGTTGTAATGGCTTGGCTCATATCAAGGACATACAAATCATTAATCCTTGGAGCAGATAAGAGAATCCAGTCTTTCGGAATCTTGAAACCGGGTTTCAGCACATAACATCCATTTGCATCAAAGTGTACTGAAAACTTCTTATCACAGATTTGTGAAATGCTGAGAAGATTGTGATCAAGTTGTTGCCCAAAGTTGATCTTATCAAAGCTTACAACCCCGTTGGATACCATTCCTTCACTAGTAATATATCTGCCTTTATCTCCAGCAAAAGAAACATAACCTCCTCTAATAGATTTAACGTCGTAGAGAAGCTTCATGTCGCCTGTCATGTGCCTGGATGCCCCACTATCAACAATCCAATGACTGCTGAAAGTTCCTCCTGGGACATCCTGCACATGAACTCACATGATTAGTTGGAGATGGGGACCCAAGCCATTGTGGTCTTGGGTCTTCCATTTTCATCGACAAAAGTTACTTCACTTTTCGATGGTTTGGAAATTGTGATGCTCCCCCTGAATTAGTAACCGTTGTTGGTTTCCAAGTCTGTTGTGTTTTACCAGTTTGAATTTTCGAAATCTTAACTTCGTGATAATTAGAAGTTTTAGAAATTTCTGGTTTAACGGAAACAGGTTGTTCGTGAACCACGTCAGTTTTAATTGCCTTTTCAATTACCTTGACTTTCTGGCATTTCTGTTTCTTTTCCCTTTCTTTTACAAGACGGGGATCTTGTTTTGAAGAAACAAATCTCTTTCAGTAATTTTGTTCACGGGGAACATCAACTTTAGCCTTTAACTTATGAAGATACGGACAATTTCGAATGATATGGCCAATTTCACCACACTCAAAACATGATCTTCGTTCAACAAACCTGATCTTCGTTCAACAAACCCCGAAGTATCATCTGACTGTCCTGTTGATGAACTTTGTGATCCCGAGGTACTTGGTTTTGAACTATTTTGTTCATTTCTTTTCAAAATTTTAACTTGATTGATATGATCTAAGTTGGATTTATTTACAGAAGTTTCCAATTTATCCGTTCCCGTTGATTTCACAAAGTTCACTTTCTTGTTCTTCTTTTGGTTCGGTTCCTTTCGACCATGAGTCGTTGATTTACCTTTTGGTTTGGTATGATTTTGCTGCTTTTTCACTGTTGGCAATCTTTGATTTCCATATTGTTTTCGAACTTCAGCTTTTGGAATCGAAGGGCACTATGTTACCACAACGTGTGAACCCGACTTTCCTAAAAACCTACTTGTCGAATCTTCAAAAACTTTACTGATTAAAGATTGATTTACATTTTTAATCAGAAAATCTTTGTCATAATAGATTTTATCATCACCAACAAGAGTGTATAGCAAATTCACACTCTCAGACTCTTTTGCAGACGTGGACTCGACCAGAACAGTCTTAGCAGGTTTTGCGGGAGGATCACATAAAAGATGATTCTCAATAGGTATGTCCTCTTCTTTAATTAGCGCATCAGACTGTGCTGAGTCAGTATCATCGGAATCATCATCTGAAGAATCAGCATCCTCAACAATGACTGGAGGATCCTGATTTTGTTCAGCAGTTGACGCACTTGAAACTGTTGAAACATCCAAATCTGATGATACTTCATTTTTGTATCCAAGTCTGGTTGCAAATTCCTCAATGTCTAAAGGAATAGATTGCTCAAAATAAGTTCTATTCTCCTCATCAAGCATTGCGTCATAATTTTGTCTGACAGGTGGTGGACATTTCTTGTATCCAATGCACGTGACATCCTTTTTCTCTTTTTGTATGTCGATGATGTGATCCAGCACATATCTAGAGTTTGAATAACTATCTAGCTTAAGCCGGATCACCTCACTTTCACACTTTACACGGGCTAACTCTTTTTGCATGACCTCGAGACGATTGATATAACAGTTTATGTCAGTTTGTTTTCTTGAAACCATTTTTATTAGCTCGGTTTTATCTTTTCTTAAATTTTCAATCACCGTAATTCTTTTTCATGGTTTTCATAAAACATGTTAGCCTCTTTGCATTTCGAAAGATCCACTATCAACTTTTGATTGTGGATATATGTCACGTCATACTTGCTTTGCAAATCATCATATTTGTTTTGCAAGTCCGACAATTTATCACCTAAATTAACACATTTATCACATTTATCAGAAGTTGGATCATCGACACATACCTGGTTTGATGAGCCGCCCACATTAGCCATAAAGGCTGAATGATTAGAAGAAGAAGAAGAAGAAGAAGAAGAAGAAGAAGAAGAAGAAGAAGAAGAATAAGCAGCTTCATTCACCAAGATTGATCTTCTATGATTCCATGCTTCAGTTTCTCCCAACAATTCATCAACATCTGCATCAACTATCACGTTTGACATTTCATCCAAATGATCATCGCCTGAAGTTGAGGATTCTTCATCTGAGCTTCTATTGTAACCAGAACTATCTTCATCTTCAGATGATTCTCCACCACTGGCAGAAGATTCTCCACCACTGGCATGTTTCAGATCCTTGACAACCTCAGCAAAACAAGCTGTTCCATCCTGAACATTGCTTCCCAACTGAATCGACCAGTCGCAACCTTCATCGACTTGTACCACAAGAGCCTGGTTAGCATTTGATGCTCCTGCTTGATTTGGATTGTTCACAGGCATCAACGTACGCTCGTTATTCCTGTTTTGATTCTGATTCTGCTGGTTGCCTTGATTACCTTGATTCCTGAACGGATTCTGGTTCCCATGCTGAGCTGGCTTTGTACATTCTCTCTTGAAGTGACCTCTTTCACCACAATTAAAGCACTTGACTGATTGCTATCGAACCCATACTTGGTATCTTTCTTTCTTTCCAAGCTGGTTCTACCAGTCCTTTCCATGAAGTCTTTGCTTGCCTAACCGCACTAGCGAAAGCCCATTTGATATCCATCATATCCATTTCCTCCTTATCAATCTACTGATAATCTTCTTGTGTCGGATTGATGTTTCCAATCTGACCTGCTATTAACCCACGATACGCGCTCACCAATGTGTTTAATAGCTCCATATGATCCTTAGCTACTTCAACACTTACTTTCGAGAAAGTTGAAGTGTCGAGTCGAACTGTATTTGGATTAGATGGCTGACTGGCAGATGAAGTTCTTCCATAACTAGCTTGCTGTGGAACTGGTAATGGATTTCCGTACATATCTCTTGCTCCGATAGATTGATAGCTTTGCTTTGCGACTTCTGGTTGTGGATTTCCATACATGTCAGTGCTTGAGACAAAAGACGTTTGAGTTGAGGAAACTGGTAGTGGATTTCCATACATATCTCTTGATACAAAGGCCGTTTGAAGCTGAACATGTGGAGCAGGTCTTGCAGCAGCGCTAGAACTCCCACAGTTTCCATAATACATATAAGGATTCTGTGGCACTGGAATCCTTTTGGCCTTCATGATTTCCTCTTGATCTTTGTTCTCCAAGAGCTGAATGAAATCATTTATGTTTGTCGTAGACAAAGTGCCATTGTATTTCAAGATTTCCACGAAACCATTCCATTGAGCTGGTAATGCGTCGGCAAACTTGATCACAACTTCTTCTAGAGTCACTACTACCCCAAAGTTATTCAATTCAGTCAACAAGTGATAATATCGACTTGTCAAATCTCCCAAAGATTCCCTTTCCATACACGTGAAGCCATCAAACTCCTTCTTGAGTAGATCATGTGGCAATTTGCGTGTCGCTTCATTTCCTAGACCTCTCGTCTTCAATGCATCCCATAACCGCTTTGACGTCTTGAAGCTGACAAACTGATGATATATATCCTTGCTCAGCGCTTGAGTTAGGATAGAATATGCCTTCTTTTCTAAATCATATGCCTTTTTCTCGTCTTCCCTAAGATCTGCAAATGTCGCGGCAGTTGAAGCGGCAACATCAAGTGCTTGATCAAAATCTGTAGTAAAACATAACCACAATTCCGTGTTTTGCCCAAGGACATACGTATTGAATCTTTCTTCCCATCCAGGATATTCATTAATGTGCATTAGCTTCGGTGGACGGTTAAGACTTCCGGTTTCACTTTCGCTTAAAAGTATACTTTGAATACTTCGAGTTTGATTTGAAACGAACGCCCATTGACTTGTCGAAATTTGATTCGCTTGAGCTGGAATAGACGAGGATGCGGGCGTGGGAGATTCGGCGCATGATGGCGATAAACCCGTGCCTCTATACTTGCTCTCTGTATTGGATGGAATGCCCCACCAATCTAAACTCATTTTATATGAATTACGAAGAATACTTGCTTAAATCACTTAAAATAATTCGTTAAGATAATTTTTGAAAGCTTCTGTTAAAACTTGACCAAAGTGACCCACGAAAAACTTGATTCTTGGCGAAAGACCTTAACTGACGAAATTGGGTTTTTCGTAAAAGACTAAGTGACGAAAAATGTGGTTTTTCGTCAAGGATCAATTGTGACGAAAAACATGTATTTTGTCAAAGATAAATCCAAAAGAGAGAAGGTTTTTCGTTGACTAATGAGACACAAACAGAAAAGATATTTTTCAAAATGCACTCAAATCTTATCCTGACAGTTGGTAAGCCAAACCCATGCTTTTCACCATATTTTCAAAACAAAGACCATCATTCTTACCAACTTTGTTTACCAACTTTCACTGTAAAAATATTTTAATTCAAGAATTTCCAAACAAGCAATCCTTTAAAAATCAAAAACCCAGAAACTATGAAAGTCTTGAAGAACAGATGAAGAACACCAAGAACTTTATGAGTTTTCCGGTCACCGGAGAAATTTCCGAAACACAATTTTGCTTGAAACTTCACTAAAACCCAAATCTTAACATGTATACATGAGGTTTAACATGGTTTTTATAAGAACTAACGGCAAAGTAACATGATTTTCAAGGATTTAACAACTGTTTTTCAAGAAAATGTGACTTTCAAAACACAAGTAAAACACTCGGTTTTAACAAGGAAGAGAGCCTTGGCTCTGATACCACTTGTCGGTCCAACTAACGGAGGATCTAGTCGCCTAATCCTTGTATACGAACAAACCCGGTTGTGCGGAATCCAACCGGGAAAGCAAACCGAGATAAGAACACGAAACAGACAAGCAAGATATAACGATTAAAGTTCGAAATGTTATAACCAGAAGAGTTTGTTTACAAGAATTACACAAAGTTATAACTCTCACAAACTCACTCACTTTTCTCTTATATGTCTCTGTTCTATGTCTATGTTCTGCTTCTGTCTGCTGCTATATAAAGGGACATGTCGACGAAACATGCTGCAGGTCAATGAAAGACCTGCAGCGACGAAACATCCCGACGAAACATCCTGCAGCCGATGAAAATCTTGCAGTCGACAAAAGACAACATGATGAAAGACCATGGATGACGAAAAACTGTAGGTTTTTCGTCAGGAGCATGCATAGGAGGTTTTTCGTTGCTTGTCAAGTGCAGGAGTTTCGTCGCTTGTCAAGTGCAGGAGTTTCGTCGCTGGTCATGTGTAGGAGTTTCGTCGCTGGCTGCAACCTTGAGGTTCTTCGTCGCAGACTTGTAGCAAACAGAACATCTGCAACTTGCAGATCAGTAACAATTACCGAGAATTGAAAGAGGAAATCTGTCACACGCTGACTTTTGCGGAAGCGTGGGTTTATTGGTGTGACTTCTTAATACCATAGCAATCAATCATAACAATGCTATATGATAAAACCATAGGTTTGTCATCCAATAAATAACTTTAATACATAACAACATTGTTTTAAAAATGCAGACTTCAACTTCAAGTTTTACAAATCGTACAAATTATTTATGAGTTCATAAAAGACTCATTAAAAGATAGTGAATAACACTAAGGTTTTGAAAGACGTGTCTCGTCCAGGAGTAAGACACACTAACCAAACTCAAAGACCATGGATGACATCTTTATTTAGTACGCAGTTTGACACAAAATACATGTAATTTGAAAAATCAACAAAAGTTGAGCGAGTTCATGTGTATGTGAGTATGTATAAACCTTTAAAGTATGTCTGTATGTAAAAAGTCCCTGGTATGTAGCAATAAGGAAAAAGAGATCACCATTGGGTTGCAAAGCCAATGATATGTGTGAAGTGATGCAGGAAGACTCAAACCTAGCGGATTTGTGCGTCGGGCACTTAGTCACCACATGGTCCACTCGGCGGACTCAGGAGTGGGGCTCGCTACACCCAAATAGATCTATCACTAATGTCCCTCGGTCCTACAACGAGGATTAATGGCCTTAAGTTCTACCTACCCACTCACATGATCTAAACGTCCCAACCCTCCTTAAGCTAACCATACCATGTATAAAAATGTCCAAAATAACTGTAACATGTATTTCACCCCCGAAGTTATAAAACTGAAAACAGTTAAGAGAAAAGGGGGACATGAACTCACTGTATTGCGTCTTCGATACTTGTAACCCAAATCTCCTCAGCAAACACGACTACCTACAATGGTCTAACGTCTATTAGACGAACGGGTCGTGCGTTGTCTTAGTATTTATGTTTTTGAGTTATGTTTCTGATATTATTCCAAGTTATAATGATTCTATTTGGTTTTGGAATAATTGTTTATACAGAATTTCTAAATTAATACTTTTCAAGTATTCGTACTCGTATTTCCTTCCCAAGGATGGGCGGATCTTATACATGTATTTTTGTATTTGTATTTGTATATCTTGTCAAGTGACGGCGTCGTATTTCAGTATATTGTTTTAAATAAAATATGTTAATATATTCCCAATATATTTTTCCCAAAACCATGTATTTCAAGTCTCACTTAAATATATTTAAATCATTTGTCTAAAATATCTTAATTCTTAAAAATATATATATTTTTCCCAAAAATATTATATTTTACTTCATCAATTTTCCAAAATAATATTCTACCAAAAATATACGTATAAGAGTATTCTTCCGAAAAACTACGTAAGTTACGTTTTAGTATTTCGTATTATAACAATACTTGTGTAACTTATATTATTTGCTTTGAGAAAGCTTCGGTATTATTTTGGAGTCGTAATCTCGTGATACCATAACTTATATTATTTTTACCCTAAAAAATAATATAACTAGTTTACAAAACAAGCAAATATTCACACAAGAGTTTTAGTATAAAATATATATTTATTAAGTTTTATTTACGAAAGTCAACCTCCGAGACTTTGTGTTTTTGTAATAAAAATCATGATGAAGTTTATTTTTGAAAACAAGTTAAAAATATATTTGTAAATATTTGTTAGAAAAATATTTCTAAGTATTATATTTCTAGAAAAATTTCGCCAGAGTTTCCTCTGTAAATGGAGGTGTCCATGCTTTTAGCATATCATTTTCTTTTAAAAAATCAATCAACAATCATCAATCAACATTATTTAATCACTAATCTTGACAAAATAAGACTAAATCATAAACTCATGAACTTGAAAGTTTTGTAAAAATATGTAGTAAATTACTAATATGTTTAGTAGGTCTTGTTATCTTTAAAAATAAGTTTAGTTTCTTGAAAACTTTATTTTTAAAGAATTTGAAGTTTCACAACTTCTAGTCATGATTTACAAAAACATTTCCTTGTTAAATTTTCTTGTTACACAAGTGTTTATACACTTGTTTAGTTACCAAAAATGCTTTTAGTTCATACAAGATCCGGGTTTTAGTAAAACTAATATTTTTCGCTTGGTTCTTCCGAAAAACCACTTGTAGATCTTTAGACCCACAAGTTTACAACTTCATTTTGCAAGAAAACTTATGCTTATACAAGTTCAAGGTTTATGAATGGAGGGATCCATCATCTTTCAATCTTCTAACTTTTACATCCTACTAGTTTATGTTCTTAAACATGAACTAGTAAGTATAGATGATGATCCATCTTGTTTCTACTAACCAACAACATCAAATAATCACAACTACACAAGATTTACATGATTTACACACATATCTTCTCTTTATCCACCCTTTATTATTTATGTTCAAGATTATTGTAAGTTCTTTAGAGTTTCTTAAGTTTTAACCATTCAATCAACTATTAACCACCAAAAACAAGATCAAGATGAAGATTAGAAGCACTTACTACTAGCACAAGGCTAGGGAAGAAACAAGGCGTAAAAGTGGTGGATAAAAGGAAACGAGAGTGGTTCTTGAACTTCCAGGTGCACCGAGCTTGGTTGTAGGACTCCTTGCACCTTTGAGTGTATGAGAAATGATTGAGCAAAGGTGGATGATGGTGGTAGTATGGGGAGGTGGTGGCGGCCTTAGGTAGTGATGGTGGGAGAGAGAGGAGTTGTTTCGTGTTGGTTTTGTAAAATGAAAGTTCAAGACCCAAGTGTTTATTTATAAACCAATTGACTTCTTTGTCCAACATGCAATATGTTTCTAAACTCCCAACATTAGTGAATAAAATAATCAAAGAAAAGCAAGGGGTGGGTCACCCCTTGTGACCGTCAAAGTGAGGGGAGGGGGTATGGTTGGGGTGTAATGGAATGGTAACTAATTTGGTTAGGATTTAATGAGTTTAGTTAGTATATTAAGTGTGTTATGTAATATAAAGGGTGTTAGGGTGTTCGGGGACCCTAACTAGCTCAGAAAAGTAAAAAAAAATGTTTTTGGCAATATTTTTATGTTCCGGATAAAGTCCGGTTGTTCGGTTGGTTATTGTTCCGTTTAAGTGCTAAATGAAGCTTTAAAGCGTCTTTTATATTGTTTTTAGTGATACAATAAATTACCAACACTTTGGAAAGTGTCTAGAATTGTTTTGCCATGTTTTTGCACTTTACTAGTTTTATTAAAAGCTGAATTTTTGTATTTAGTGCAGAATTCTGCACTTTAAGTATGTGTTAAGCACTTCTGGTCACTATAACTATCACCTAGTGACGCAGTTTTATGGTCCTTACCTCCCTACACTCCCTACTAGTGTAGTATTCTACTCCTGGCTCACAATGGCCACAAAAATATTGTCTGTCTCGGTGCTGGCATTGTCAGCATGTTTACTGGGTTATCCGCTAACTGTGCTAACTGTGCTTTGTGCATCAAGTTTGTAATTAAAGTTTGTGTGTAATAAATGGAGTGACAGTATAAAATGTGATGCACAGGTATGTATATAACAGAAATCAGAAAGCAGTTTAAATGTACAGTTGTAATCAAGCACAGTCATTAAGCATAATCAATATTAATTAAATGTACGGCTGCATGCAAATTTGACGGTTGTCACATTCTCCCCCTGTTAAGAAAATTTCGTCCTCGAAATTTGTACTACCTTAATTCCTTATGGTTACGTCACACGTGCATGTATATGGATAATACCGAGGTAGATAATCACTAAGCCGAATCAATCCTTACTCACATCAGGTGAGTCCAAGAATATATATAACAACCCAAATCCTATGGTTAAAAGGTATGTGCTTTTAGCATTTGTTGTCAAAGGTACAAGACGTATTTGACGTATAATCTAGTGTAATCCAGCTAGTAGGGGGTCCACAAAAAAGGGGAGTTCTGACTAATAAGATTCTCAAACGATCGATCGTAATATGCAATGAGTTTTCACCAAACATAGCGTCCGCTGTATGGGTTCAAAATCAATAACTCAAATGTACTAGTAAAATGATCTGTGAACTCCTGAATAAATGACTGGCAAGGTTTAGTGAGTTGACATTCTTGAATTGCGAAAGTACGCCAAATGAAATTCAAGTGAATTTGGTGTCTCATTGTAGTTGCATCGGAAATGTTAAATGACGAGCCAAACGAAAGTATATGCAGTTTTGTGTGAAACGGTTGGCCATGATTAGCACAAGCTACAAGTTTGAAATGACACCACAAGGTGTCGCGATGACATAACTTAAGTATGATGGTGACTGAACAAGTTCACCGAGTTGGAAATCAACTGAAAGTGCACTGAAACAGGCTAGAAAATTTGATTTACACAATGTCATGGAATTTTCGATTGAATATGGAACATCAAAGAGTCGTGGTTTTTGATCGATGGTGAGAAAGCAATAAGTACCGCAAGATATTCGACCGATCAAAAAGAATCTTTAGGAGGTACACTGTGATATGAAATGAATTTATGTACCTTTGCCTCAACACGCAACTGTGTTGAGACTGATTTCATCATGACAAACAAGACGGATTTAGAGCAAATTATCAAATAATCAATTAAATTCGTGTATGAAGTGAGTGATCAAATAAGCGCAAGCTTCAATTTTGTGAGAGTATCCCCACAAGGTGTCGTAACCAACAAACGATTTAGTGAAGTCGTAGACCAAACAAGTCTACTACGACTCGAAACAAAAGAAACTTTGCCAATGATTTCAATATGATGCCCTCAATACATCATATGACGTCTCAACTGAATATACGAAATGGATAAGTTCAAGCAATTGAAATTGGTTTTAGCGTAACCCGTAAATAAACGTATGTATAAATAAAGGAATCTCTGCATGGTCGCAAAGATAAACCATGAATGTAACTTGAAATGAAGGAAGTTCCAAGAGGGTGTGTTGGCTTGATAGCAAAAGAGTCAACAGTCACCATAGTGTAGGTCACTCGAATTTACAAATTGGTAATTGGATTTAGCGTCATAATATTTGAACTTAAATGAAGCGTTTGAAACGAAATGAAGTCGCTTGCGTAGCAAATGATGCATGTGACAAATAAGCTTCCAAGAAAAAGGAATAATGAGTATCTGCTAAAATGAAGAAATAACCAGATATCGAAGCAAATGCGTGTTCGCTCTCAGTGAAGAAAATTAACGTGATGCAACTACCATTAAAGGGGAGTAGAGATGCAAACCTCTACTTGCTAGAAATAAAAGAAATTCGAGTACTTTCTGTTTGGTCAACGGAACTGGCATATGTGTCAGGTTAATGGGGTTTGCTTGAGTTAGCAGACGTGGTTTCTAAGTAACGACCTCTATAAGTTGGGACTTGGGTTCCCAAGGTCTTAGGTATACATCTTCTATTTCCTCAAGGTTTCGTACTCAGTGTAAAACGATTGTGTGCATGGTGTAGGAAACACCATTCCTGTGCAAGTCTAAAACAAGTTATTGTCCCACAAATTTTCCCTCCGGTATACTTTCTTCCTGAATTTACAGCTACTCGATCATCGATCAGTCGGAACATATGGGTTGGATCCTTGTAGTTAGTCCTGTAAGTAGTACGTCAATCCTTAGCGTCGGTAGTTGACTCTCGTTGGCTAGCTCGCCCGACTCCTGGTAGTTGACGTCCGTTTGAAAGTCATCGTCCTTTCTTCTGACAAGTAGACCGGGGTAACCCAAAACGGCAATTTTGGTCTGTTATCTTCCTTCTCTGTGACACTCTAGGTTTTCCCGAGTAACCCTCTTGTATTAGCAGTGTGTATGAATAAGTTATTAAATGAAAGGTGTGAATTATCTTGATGTGCTATGTGTTGATAACGTGTATGTAATATATATATATATATATATGTGTGTGTATAAGAACTAGTGAACCAAGACCATGACTCGAGACCACTCGGTCTCGAGTGAACAGTAAATGATTGGGCCGGTTGGGCCGCAAACCCTTTAAGCCCCGCTCGAAACCCTTGTAGGGTGCACCACCCAAACCAGGTATAAAAACCCATCATCCACCTTTCCCTTACATTCTCATGCATCATCCCATACGCACTCTCTCCCTCACTAAAACCCTAAACCTGAACACTCCACCCCTCTCGGATCAAACCGGCAACCATAAGGGAGTGCTCGGATTGCTTGTAACCTCATTTGGAAGCCCATTCATCGGTCCTTCATACCCTCACACCTCGGAATCTAACCGGTTAGTGTTTTATTGTGCACTAGGTGTTATATGTGCTTGATGAATGAGATACATGCTTAGTTTAGAGGTCTCTTTGCATGATTTTGTATGACGTAGTGAGTTAAAAATGGTTAAATGATGTTGATGCTTGATTTCTAGATAATGTTATGGTTAGGAAGAATTGAGTGATTTATTGATTATCATGCTAACTTGACATATGAATAAGTAGAAAAATGTACGAATATGGTGCTATCATGTTCTTGGATGTGTGTGGATGATGATGATTGATAATACATTAAACTAGGTGTATTATGCTAGTATAAATCGGTTTAAATGAACATGTTTGTTTAGGATGAAAACCCTAATGATGAACTAGATGAATATGTGTTGAATATGATATGAAGATTTGAATTGTGTGTTTTGATCCGTTTTGAATGAAGTTTAGACAAGAAAACATGTTTATGCATTTTGGTTGGATAGTACATATTATCATGAAAACAAAATTCTATTGGAGAAGTACACTGTACAACTGTGTTAGGATCAGCAGATGTTGGAGTCGAGACGATCTCGACTCGAGACCATCAAAAAAATGGCAACTCGAGACCAACCAGCACATCTTATGTACTCGAGACCTATGAGGTTGCGACTCAAGATCTCCTGATCTCGACTCGAGACTGAACTCGAGATCTCCAAGGTTGCCACTCATTTTAAACACCACTCGAGAACGGAGGTTGCGACTCGAGACTAGCCCTCCACAACTCGAGACCCCTTGGTTGCAACTCGAGACCGCATGATCTCGAGTCGAGACCACCTTGTCTCGAATGGGCTGCTTACTTTAGTTATTGGGCCACAACGTGATTTGTTTGGGCTGCCTGTTTATGTTGGACTGTGTTGCGACCCTAAACAGTCAGTTGAGAATGTTCATCTTCACATACGAAGGCGGAATCAACGTAAATGAAGTTACACAGCTTTTCCTATTCAATTCCTTCTCTTTTATTGCTTTCTGATACAAATTTGACAGAGTTTCGTCACACCAGCGATGACCTAGTTTCGCTCTAACATGCACAACTAAAGATCAACATCAGGTATTTATAGGGCTACTGGTTTCGCTTATACGGCAGTCCGTAAGAGCGAAACCCCATGTTGACTAATAAGCGAAACTACCCAGATGACTAAAGAACGGAACTACCTATTGTACACATAAGCGGAACTACATCTAATCCTATGTACAAATAAGCTAAACCTCATAATAAACTCTAATTTTGACTCTAAAGATCCAATCTTGATCTAAGACTTCATGTAGACATAGTCAACAGACATTCCATGCATCAACATACTCCCCCTTGGATATTGACGAAGTCTTCAGCTCCGAGTCTTCAGTCTTGGTCTTTTCTCCAACTCTCTGTCTTCTCATCATAAGCACTCTATCTTCATAGGTTTAGGATCACAACCTAGCTCTATCTTCAAACTCCCCTTGGACTGTTGATCCAAACTCCCCCTTTCACAGACTCCCCCTCTCATTATGCTAGAATCTGAGATCTTGATCTGGTTCAAGCTTTGACAATTAGCTTCCGTTGGGAATAATGAAGTCCAAAACCTGTTACTCAACCAATAACATTACAGACTATCTTTCCAATAATAAAACACAAACTTAATCAGCTTTAGAAATCCACTTAAGTATTCAGGTCCAAGTTAATGACCCTGATTACTCAATTAATCTACCAAGTCCAATTTAATGACCTTGGTTGATTTTTTGACGAATCAAACTGATTTTAAAAACATTTTCACATTATCTGAAAATAACAAGCATCAAATTAATGAACTTGTTTTAACTTTGAAAACATCTCAATCTCTGACAAAGTAAGCTCTCCTCATTCTTCAGCTCAGAACTTTCCTGCATCTGCTTCAATCTCCGAGAATCCAACGATTAACTCTCCAATTTGGTTTATCAAAAAATAAAGCAGAAATAAAATCTTTTTGAATTTTTATAATGTGTTCTAAACTAAGAAATGAAATACAGAAAACTTAAATTGCAGAAAGTAAACAAAGTAAACTATTTACAAACTTATTTTTGGCGAGCGTGTCAGGGAATCATATCAGCTTTTCAGACAAATTACTAGCACCGTTAAGCTATATATCATACTCAGACTTAAACAATTCACCTCGATTGTCGATATACTGATCCATCTTAAATTCTCACACAGATTTCAATCTACTCAGGATACTATTTAGATGTCTTATGAACTTAGCTCATTCATGTGTCCCGCCTCTTGAATATACTCCCGTATCCAGAATCCCAATATTCAGTCTTATAGGTGAGTATACTACAATGATATCTGTACATAAATTAGGTATGCGAGGGCCGAGGGATCTCAGGTCGATACTTCCGTATACGCAGAGAGATATCAGCTTCGACTTTTCAGTATGTCCTCTTTAGAGGATCTTTTAGTTACAACAGCAGCGACTATCAATTTTATTGTTTCATCTGCATGCTGAGGGTTTATGCTATGTTTCAAGCATTTGTAGAAAGTATTATCCAAGGACTAGGTCAGAACTTCCATTCAGCAGAAGTCCCGGAATAATACCCCAGACATCATTGAGTATAAAAACCTAGTATATCAGAATACAAGACCTTTTAAACGAGATTTCAGGGGTTACCTATATATCCAAGTAGTGTTCCCCACGAATTTCACAAGTTTGAAATTTTAGGTTTATATCCCGAATAAATCTACTAAATGTGCGAACACCTATCGACACATGATCAGTGAGACTGTTTAACTCATTTAACTTTACAATTCTTTAGCATACTGTAATTGTCTAGCCGATGTACTATCATTTTCCCTTTATACACAAGCTCTTTTTCAGATTTTATATTGTTTTTGTATTTTTGCATTTTTTTACTGTTTTTGTATTTTCTGAAAATAAACTATATACATCTATCTACTCCCCCTACATACCAAAACAAGTAAAAAAATCGACAAACCATTGCAGATTGTTTCTCGTCTTCATCCGCAACAGTACTCTCATCAACGCCAATTATGCCATCCGACACCGAAAGAAGCTTCATACCATTCAGTTTTAACAAATATTTAAACCGATTTTTATCAAAAGCTTTGGTATGTAAATCAGCTTTCTGTTCGTCAGTGTGGATTTTCTCAATTCGTATCAACTTTTTCTCGAAACAATCGCGAATAAAGTGATGACGAATCTCTATATGTTTAGTTTTAGCGTGATGTACTGGATTCTTTGTTATATTTATAGCGGCCTCATTATCAACAAAAAGAGGTGTGTTAAGAAACTGCAAACCGTAGTCGCGCATCTGTTGCTGTATCCACAGGATCTGAGAGCAGCAACTGCTAGCAGAAACGTACTCCACTTCACATGTAGATAACGACACAGACGTTTGTTTCTTACACTGCCAGGTAACAAATCTAGGTCCAAAGAACTGGCATCCTGCAGTTGTTGATTTGGTATTGACTTTGCAGCATCCGAAATCCGTATCGGAAGACCCTTCGAGCGTAAAGTCGCCTTTTCTAGGATACCACAACCCCAATGTAGGAGTTCCCTTCAAGTAGCGTAATATCCTCTTCACAATAATCATGTGCGAAGCTCTCGGGTTAGATTGATATCTTGCTGCGAGGCACATTGGGTATATGATATCAGGATGTGAAGTAGTTAGGTACATCAAAGAACCTATCATGGAACGGTAAAATGTTTCATCAGCCCTGTCTCCGGTGAGATCTGGGTGAATCCCATGATTTGTTGCAAGAGGGGTAGCAGCTGGAGTAGAACTTGACATTCCAAATTTCTCTAGAATATCATGTACACACTTCGTCTGGTGAATGAAAATTCCCTCGGGTAGTTGTTCAACTTGTAGACCCTGAAAGAATTTCATCTCCCCCATTGATGACATTTCGAATTTTTGCTTCATCACCTGTTCGAAATCTTTGCATAATTTCTCATTTGTCGACCCAAAGATTATATCGTCTACATAAATTTGTACTATCAGAAGGTGTCCGTCGACCTCTTTAGTGAAGAGAGTGGCATCCACTTTTCCACGAATGAACTTGTTGGCTAGTAGGTGTTGAGACAAAGTCTCGTACCAAGCTCTCGGGGCCTGGTGTAAACCATATAGCGCTTTGTCCAATAAATAAACCTTGTTTTTGTGGATTGGGTCAGTAAAGCCCGGCGCCTGACCCACATAAACCTCCTCTTTGACCTTCCCATAAAGAAATGCCGATTTTACATCCAACTGATATACTTTGAAGTTCTTCCAAGACGCAAATGCAAGGAAAATTCTGATTGCCTCTAGTCGTGCCACAGGAGCATAGACTTCTGTAAAATCAATCCCTTCCTGTTGACTAAAGCCCTGAACAACGAGTAGCGCTTTGTTCCTTACAACAACTCCTCTGTCGTCTCTCTTACACTTGAATACCCATTTCGTATTGATTTTCCTTTGACCATCCGGTAAATCCACTAACTTCCACACTCCCAACTTTTCAAACTGATTCAACTCTTCTTGCATCGCAATGACCCAAAAGTCTTTAGTAAGCGCCTCTTTATACGTTCTCGGTTCGATCTGCGAGATAAAACAACTTAATGAAAATTCAGTTTGTAAAGGTGCTACTGTAGAATAAAAACATGTTAAGCCCTGGTCTATTTGACGTCTCGTGCGAACGCCTGAATGCAATTCTCCTATGATTAACTCCTCTGGATGATAAGAAAGAGTTCGCGGCATCACTTCTCTTGGAACATCTACATCACCTTCCAGATTAGTAACATTTTGATTTGCACTTTGTTCACCAACTTGGTTTATTTGACTTGAAATCTGGATCTGCTCCCCCTCAGAATCTGAATCACCATGATCAAATACTGGCATGTTCTCAGCTTCTTGATCAACATTCACATCCGACTGATTACCAGGAGCACCTTCATCATCATGTACACCAGCATTGCTAGGACCTGCTTCATCATCATTTGAGTTTCCCGAGGTCTTCTAAAATACTCAGCTGGGAACCTTTGCTGCGACTCATACTCTCGCAAAATATCCAGCTCATCAAAGAAATCTTCATCATCCTTTGATTCTTCTCTCATGTCAAACGAATCCCACAGTTTGTCATAATGGTAACGCCATGAATCTCCAGGATTCTGCGGCGGCATAGAATAACCTTGACATTCAACATTTCCAGCTTCAATAATCCGCTTCTCACTTGGAATGAAGACACGTCGCATCGGATGTGCATAACCAACAAATATTCCCTCAATGCACTTCGGATCAAACTTTCCATGAGGCTATATAACTGTACAGGGTGACCCGAACGGTTCTAGATACTTCAAATTCGGTTTGCGGTTATTGATTAGCTCAAAGCATGTTTTGTTGAACTTTTTGACAGTGAGAACCCTGTTGAGCGTATAGCATGCGGCGGAAACAGCTTCAGCCCAAAAATTAATTGGTAACTTTGAATCTGCAAGCATAGTTCTAGCCGTCTCGATTAGTGTCCGATTTTTGCGTTCTGCGACTCCATTCTGCTGCGGAGTGTACGGAGCACTAAACTCATGCAATATACCTCTTTCATCACAAAATTATTCCATTCTGCTGTTCTTGAATTCAGTACCATTATCACTTCGAATTCTTTTGATACGCTGTTGGTACAGATTCTCAATCTTCTTGAACAACGCCATTAAACTGTCAAACTTTTCGTCTTTCGTCTTCATGAAAGAAACCCACGGAAATCTGGAATAATCATCAGTAACCACAAGACAATATTTATCTCCCGTAATGCTCTTGACATTCACCGGACCAAACAAATCCATGTGAAGTCTCTCCAAGGGTCTTGAGACTGAATTGACTTGCTTTGTAGGGTGTGACTTTTTCTTCTGTTTGCCTTTTACACAGCTAATGCACTCCCCTTCCAGATGAAAACCTTTGACATGAACTCCTGTAACCAAATTATTATGCACCAAATGATTCATTTTTCTAAGATGTATATGCCCCATCTTCCGGTGCCACAATCTCGATTCTTTTTCAGTTGCTCTGGATACGAAACAATGAGCCTGAACCGTGGTTGTAGTAGCTACGCTCATGTCCAACATGTACAGATCATTGACTCTCGGTGCCCTCATGATAATCCATTCCTCAGGGATAACAAATCCTGGTTTCAAGATCAAACATTCTTTATCAGTGAAGTGAGTGGTATACATCCTGTCATAGATCTGCGAGATACTCAGCAGATTGTTCTCCAGCTCAACAATGTAGTTAACTCTTTCAAACGTCACAATCCCATTGGATAACGTTCCTTCACCAATAATCCTTCCTCCTTGATTACCTGCAAAACCTACGTATGCTCCATTTATGTTTCTCACATCGTACAGCAACGCAGTCTTCCCTGTCATATGTCTTGAAGCTCCACTATCCATGATCCATCTGGATACAAGTTTTGGAAGATCCTGCACATAACAAACTTTGACTTAACCAACTTCAATAAAGATGTCGATTCATGCTTCGCGATCAAGGAAGCTCCGGCAATTCAAACTGCTTAGTCAAACATGGTGTCCACCCAGGCCTCATCAGCCTTAGGTGTAACCCTGACCGTTTTAACTCTCGCAACTTGAATTTTAAAATTTTCAGCCTTCAGAGGTGGAAAATTTGCATCATAATCAACTTAAATTGAATCCTCAGAAGGTGAAACCTTTTTCTCAGTTTTGGGTTTCCAAACTTGTTGAGATAATGCAACCCGTTTGTAAAATTTGTCATTTTTAGTTACCGACTTCTTTACGGGTTCATTTTTCACTTTGATGTTATCATTTTTCACACTCTTTTTCTCAACAACGATTGGTGCTTTGCCCTTCACATCAACTTTCTTCTGTTCGACCTTCACAGTTTCAGTCTTAGGCTTCACGTTGGTACACTTTCGTGCAATGTGACCAACTTGATTACATCGAAAGCATATTCGAGTATCAGCCACTCGACTTGTGCCTTCAGACTGAGCCTGTGAAGTTCTTTTCTCAAAGAACTCTTTGTTTGATTTTGAAAAAATATCTTTCTCTTCATCAGCAAGTGAACTCGAACTGTTCAACTTTTTCTTCTCAACAAACTTCTTGTTTGGAACATTTCTTTTCTGATACGATTTACTCCCCTGATAATCACCCGACCAATTGTTTCTGTTGTTATTGTAAAAACGCGGTGGATTAACATATTTCTTGTTGTAAATTTTTTCTTTCTCAAACCTCATTTTACTCTTTGTTTGACTTAGATTGTTCACTTCTGACAACTCAACTTCAACCAACTTGAAAACATTTGTCAATTTGTTCATGTTAACATTCTCAATCGGAAACTCTGAATCCGAAAACAACTTATCCGAACCCAACATCTTGTACATGACAAGATTTGATTCTTCATTTAAGTTGTTCTTGGACTTTTGTTTCGGAATGTATTTGTCAAAGAAACACCCATCTTCCTCAGTAGTGTCATTATCCGTTTTTAGCACTTTTTCAACAACACCTTTTACAATATCATTTTGAACACTATCATCATTGGAAGATGTGAACGTGACATCAATGTTCTCCGGAAGTTTATCTTCACTTTCTTCCTCGATTTCAACCAACCCAGATTGCTTTTTCGTGTAATTATCCAAAATCGGCGGTGGAACTCTATGAAAACCCACCCCGGTTCCATCAGAATAAACATCTTCGCTAGCTTTGTTTTTCCCGATGGGTTTGGGAACAATGTGTTGCAAAACAAAGCTTGCGGAGCTGTAACTGTTAAGCTTCAACTGGCTTCGCTCATTTTCAATTTCAGCCTCTTGAAACTTAAGTTTCAGTTTAGCGATTTCATCCAGTTGTTGGTTGATTGATTCTTCTTTTACTCTGAGCACTACTTTTAGGTGAACGTTTTCTTTATGTGTTTTACCATTACGATCATCACTATCTTTCATTGTGCTTTTGAGTTTTTCAAATTTTTCAGAAATCTGAGGGTTTTCAAGAATTAACTTTTCATTTTCCTTTTTAACTTTATCATGATCAATTTTATCATTTTCAATTTGGCTAGTTAATTCTCTTATCCGTTCAGTTGAAGCTTTAACTGTTTTGTCACGATCGAGAATTTGATTCTCAACGCTTCTGACTTTTGCTGTCAGATCATCAACTTTCTTACCGTTGAGATACGTGACTGTATTACAAAATTTGCACTCTTTGTTGCAATTTTTGCAATCAGCATTTCCATCAATTTGTTTACCTGACGCATTTGTTGACAAGTTTGAACTGACCTGGCTTTTTGACTCAGACACGGAGTTAGAGTCTACCTCAAGTGCCTTAGCAGCCAGCACTTGTCAGCCATTTTTCCTAGGTTCTCTGCAGTCAACCCATGCGTTGTGTCAATAACCCTGTATCAACTTTCTTTGACTTCTTGTTTTCTTCTTTCTCCTTTTTCTCTTTCTCTTCTTTCTCTTTCTCATCTCCAGTTCCCCACCATTTATTCTGCCAATAATCATCCTCTTCTTTGTATTCCTTGATTATGGCTTCGATATCAAGTGTTTTGTCATCGATCGCAATGTTTCCATATGGATCAAGATAACACTCCCTGTCCGGATCCCATCTTCTCGCTCTCCTCGCTTCCAAATAGATACCAGAGATTCTAATGATTTTGTTCTCAGCCAACATTTTTCTGTATCTATACTTCTGCTCTTCAGTTCGGTTATCTTTCCAAGGAACAGGTTCAGTTTTCGCCATGAATGCGTAACCAACCGCATCTTCCTCTGGTAGAACCTCTTGACTCCAATTATACCCCTCATCATCATAAATCACCGCAAGAGCTCTAGATTTCTCTTTGTTGTCTTCAACCTGCTTCAATCTAGGTGGCTCAGATTTATTATGGTGATAAATCGCCTTCTTGTAGTAATCATCTCTGAAGGGGTTCTCCGGCTCATCAGCATATGCGTTTCTGCATTCTCGCTTGAAGTGACCTTTCTGCTTACACTTGAAGCATGTCACTTTGGATTTATCGAACCCCTGCTTGGTAGATGGACCACCAATTGTCTTCCTGCCGGTAATTTCCATAAAACGCTGTGCTCGACGAACAGCACTGGCCATACCCCAACGTATATCGATCAACTCCATTTCTTCAGGATCTATCTGATCATAATCTTCCTTTGATAAGTTGGTGTTGCCTATCTTCCCAGCTACTAACCCTTCATACGATTCCAACACCGATGCTAGGAAGATCATCTGCTGTTTGGCCGACTCCTCATCAAAATTCTGAGCATTCTTCAAGTCTATTGCAATGTTGCATTGCAAACGATTCTTTGCATCAGAATGACTTGCAGATGATGAAGATCCACTATGATAACCACTGTGATTTCCACTGCTTTGACCACTTTGACTTTCTTTGCTTGATGTGGACACATTCTCAGCAGAAAAAGCAATTTTGGGAGAAGTTGCTTTTGGCATCATGCTTTTTGGATAATACAAATCCAAATTCTGCTGGTAAGATGAGTGATTGACTTTGTACGTCTTCTTCAGTTCCAACTTGTGACTTTCAAGTCTCTCAATCACCAAATCCACAGTCAACTTTGAAGGCTCGATAGTGTTTTTCAGCATCAGCGCATAAAATCTCCAATCCATCTCGTCAGGTAATGAATCGAACAGTTTGTCGATAAGCTCTTCATCAGGATATCTGATATCATGTCTTGCTAATTCCAGCTTCAGATGACCAAACCTTTCTATCATTTTACAGACTAACTCATTCTTTAAACAGCTAAACATATCAAATTCTTTCCTAAGAAGTTTCTTTTTACTTTTCACAATTTCAGCACTTCCTAGACATTTCGTTTCTAGCTTTTTCCAGAGATCTTTTGCATTTGAATAATCGATCAATGAGATTATGTCCTCTCAGACGGACTGGAATAACAAAGCTACACATTTTTGCTCAGCCACAAATGATTCAATCTCCTCAGCTGATGTTAAAGTTTCACCATTTTTGTTTCAATCTGAATACCCAGTTTTCAGACTCCTCCAACTAGGAAATGCAAATGCCATCAACCAATATTCAAACTTTCTTGACCACCTACTGTATTCCTCGATAGCCATTAGTTTTGGGGGTTTATTGAATGTTCCGAAGGCACTTTCCGATTCCCAAGCTTCCTTTTTCTTCACATTCGATGAATTCTCATTGTTTTTGCTTGATGAAGTATCATCGTTTCCGGAATTTCCCGTGAACGCGTACATGCCACTAAACGGGTTTAAGAATATGTCATCCATTTTGACTGTACCTGCAAAATCAGCAATCACTTAGAACAATTTTCGAAGTTTTGAAAAAACAATGACACAAAAGCGAAATCAGTTTGGTCAAATAAGCGAAACTATCAAAGTGACAGAAAAGCGAAACTGCTATGTTCGTTCGAGCGAAACCACAATGTCCGTTCGAGCGAAACTACCCAATGTCCGTTCGAGCGAAACAACCCAATGTCCGTTCGAGCGGAACTAAAATGTCCGTATGAGCGGAACGTCTTTAAGAGCGAAACCTGTATGTCCAAATAAACGAAACTACAGGTTATTTTCGAGCGAAAACTATGTATTACGAGCGAAACATGCGATGTTCGAAAAAGCGAAACCTCTAGTTTAACTGATTTTTACCATTTTTAAGCCATGTTTTAACCTGAAACTTTCTAGGGTTTGTTAATTGTATGTTTTACACGTTATACTCGATTTTTAGGCCATTTCAACCATAGGAACCAGTTCAAATCGAAAAAGTATGAGAGAAAGTGAGTAGAAATGAGAGAATTTTGTAGAATCAAGCTGTAGTAGTATGAACTCCTCGTCCTGAGCTCTGATACCACTTGTTGGACCGTGTTGCGACCCTAAACAGTCAGTTGAGAATGTTCATCTTCACATACGAAGGCGGAATCAACGTAAATGAAGTTACACAGCTTTTCCTATTCAATTCCTTCTCTTTTATTGCTTTCTGATACAAATTTGACAGAGTTTCGTCACGCCAGCAATGACCTAGTTCCGCTCCAACGTGCACAACTAAAGATCAACATCAGGTATTTATAGGGCTACTGGTTTCGCTTATACGGCAGTCCGTAAGAGCGAAACCCCATGTTGACTAATAAGCGAAACTACCCAGGTGACTAAAGAACGGAACTACCTATTGTACACATAAGCGGAACTACATCTAATCCTATGTACAAATAAGCTAAACCTCATAATAAACTCTAATTTTGACTCTAAAGATCCAATCTTGATCTAAGACTTCATGTAGACATAGTCAACAGACATTCCATGCATCAACAGTTTAACTGGACTATGTGTTAGTTGTTACTGTTTGACTGATCAAATAGTAGAGCGGGCCCAATAACTCAACATGTAACTGTATGCATGCTATGTGTTAGCTATGTGCAAAATATACGTGATCTTCCTGTACCCAAACCTGACCTATACTGGTAACCATGTTAGGACATGGTGACTAACGTACTTGACCAAGTAAACTGTCTGCCGAGCAACCCAAGGTGAGTTCACACACCAAAAGCATGCGTCCCAGGGAGGGACACGGACAAACTGACATCTTTGGGAAGAATACTTCCAAACCAATACTTCCGGGGGAAAATACGAATGGGTACTTTTAATTCACTATCTCCGGGGGAGATACGTTTGGATATTATTTATAAATCACAACTAGCAAAACTAAACGAAACTCTATCATATTAAGTCCCTGCTTACAGTACCGATTAATCGCCGGGGGCGAACGGGTTATTAGTTGATAGCGCTATTAGGTTTGACAACCTCACACCGTGACCGGGGGGATCGGGCGTGAACTAGTAGACCTTGCATCTTGGTCAATGATGATAGACATTGACTCGGGGCACAGTAACTTTACGTCATAGCTCGTACTAGTGTTTACTTGCTTGCTTGCTTTATGCTTTCTGTTTTGCTATACGTGCTAGTGTGCCTAGTTAGATAGATACACCTCCCTCTTCTACCTCATTCTCGCTACATTACGACATCACACTCATACTATGTTTTCTGATTATGAAGACAATGAGTGGACGTGGAAGTGGAAACATTAACATGACTCAGGCTCAATTCACTAACCTGCTTAACATGGTGGCTGCAGCTTTCGCACCTCACCTGGGGGTAAACTCGTTATTTTAGGATGTTTAGATCCTACCGCCGCATCGTCTTTTCACCCCTAAACCTATTCGCTTCGCTTCTCACAACAGGTCAGCATGCGCCTGCGCAACCACATGTTTTTACATTCAAAACCTTCATGGATTGCAAGCCTCTCCCTTTCAATGGCACTAAGGGTGCCATAGGTCTTCTACACTGGATTGAGAAAGTCGAAGTCGTCTTTGCTGTCTGTGAGTGTCCCCCTGCAAATTGGGTGAAGTTTGCTACTGGTACGCTTGAAGGAAACGCGTTTTCCTGGTGGAAGGCGCAAATTCAGATGTTTGGTTTGGAAACTGCTAATGCTACCGCGTGGGAAGATTTCAAGGACATGATTAAGGAAGAGTATTGTCACAGGGATGACATCCACAAGCTCGAAAACGAGTACTTTGAGCTCAAGATGGTTGGATCAGAGATCGAGACATACACCAAACAGTCCAACGACTATGCTGCTCTTTGCCCAAACATGTCTCGGCCTATGTATCGAAGGATCGAATTGTACATCAAAGGTTTGGCCCCAGAAATCTGGAGCCATGTGACCGCAGCCAACCTCAATACCATTCAGCCAGTCGTCCGTCTTGCTCACAAACTCACTAATCAGGCTGTGGAACAGGGCAAGCTACCCAAGAGGATCAGTGTTACTGCTAGAACTTCTAGTGATAACAAGCGTAAGTGGGAAGGAAACCAAAACAAGGATGCTAACCCCACTCGGGTCCCATCTCAGCAAAGGAAAACTGAAAACAACAAGGGCCCTCAACAACAGGGTGGCTATCGAGGGAACCACCCCAAGTGAAGCAAATGCAACCGACACCACAACGGGCCTTGTGGGAAAGGTCAATGTCAGCGATGTAACAAAATGGGGCATGAGGCCAAGGACTGTAGGAGTCCACGTCCCGCAGGGAAGAACCAACAACAGCGGCAGCAACATCATGGGAATGTCAACGGTTGCTTCCAGTGTGGAGCTGAGGGACACATTAAGAGGAATTGCCCCCAGCTGAATCAGAACGGCAACAACCAGGGAGCTGGAAACAACGATCAAAACAACAATAATGCTGGGAATGGTGCAAGAGGAAGGGAATTTGTGATTGGAGCTGGAGAAGCTAGGAATGATCCCAACGTCGTGGCGGGTAAGTTCCTACTCGATGATCGTTATGTTTCTATATTATTTAATTCTGGAGCCAATGCTAGTTATGTATCCCTACGTATTAGTAAGAAGCTTAAGCACCTGCCTACGATATTAAGTTCTAAGCATACAGTCGAGTTAGCAAATGGTAGAAACATCGAGGCCTCACACGTCATCAGTAACTGCAAACTAGTATTGTCTGGTCAGACCTTAAACATCGACCTTTTCCCTATCGATCTTGGAAGCTTTGACGTCGTCGTCGGTATGGATTGGTTATCCAAACATCGCGCTGAAATCCTCTGTCAAGAGAAAATGGTTCGCATCCCCCGCCTTTCTAGCAAACCCCTCATCGTTCAAGGTGACAAAGGCGGAGAAGTCACAGGCATCATCTCGTTCTTGAAGGCCCAAAAGTGTTTACGAAAAGGGCACACCGCTATCTTAGCACTTGTCACCGACACACAGAAAAAGGAAAAGAGGATTGAAGATTTTCCAGTGGTACGCGACTACCCCGAGGTATTTCCTAAAGAACTGCCTAGACTCCCTCCCCATCGTCAGGTCGAATTTCAAATCGAGCTAACTCCCGGAGCGGCACCTATAGCTCGAGCACCTTATCAATTAGCCCCTGCAGAACTGAAGGAACTTTCTACGCGACTACAAGAATTATTGGATAAAGGATTTATCCTACCTAGTTCATCACCTTAGGGAGCACCAGTACTCTTTGTCAAGAAAAAGGGTGGCACATTCCGAATGTGCATCGACTTCGTGAGCTGAAAAAGGTTACCATCAAGAATCGTTACCCTCTCCCACGTATCGACGATCTATTCGATCAGTTGCAAGGATCGAGCTACTACTCTAAGATTGACATGCGATCAGGCTATCATCAGCTAAGAGTCCGTAATGAAGACATCTCCAAAACTGCGTTCAGAACTCGTTATGGACATTACGAGTTCCTCGTCATGCCCTTTGGAATGACTAACGCGCGTGCGGTTTTCATGGATCTCATGAACCGAGTGTGCAAGCCTTACCTCGACAAATTCGTAATTGTGTTTATCGACGACATCCTGATCTACTCAAAAAGTCAAGAGGAGCATGAACAACACCTGCGTCTTATTCTCGAACTCCTTCGCAATGAACAACTGTACGCCAAGTTCTCGAAATGTGACTTCTGGCTTCGAGAAGTCCATTTCCTTGGGCACGTGGTCAATAAGGACGGAATTCACGTCGACCCAGCTAAGATCGATTCTGTAAAGAACTGGCCTACACCTAAAACTCCGACCGAAGTTTGCCAATTCTTGGGATTGGCAGGATACTATCATAGATTTATCAAAGGATTTTCGAAGATTTCTCAGCCCCTCACGACTCTCACTCAGAAGAGTATTGCTTACAAATGGAATGAAGCTCAAGAGTCTGCATTTCAGAAGCTAAAGGATAACCTCTGTAGTGCTCCTATTCTCTCGTTACCTGAAGGTACCAATGACTTTGTGGTTTACTGCGACGCGTCTATTCATGGGCTCGGTTGCGTATTAATGCAACGCGATAAAGTTATTGCTTACGCTTCTTGGCAACTTAAGACTCACGAAAGGAACTACACTACGCACGACTTGGAATTGGGAGCAGTGATTTTTGCTCTTAAGATATGGAGACATTACATGTACGGTACCATGTGCACCATTTACACCGATCACAGGAGTCTCGAGCATATCTTCAAGCAAAAGGAATTAAACATGCGAAAACGTCGATGGGTCGAACTCTTGAATGATTACGAATGCGCAATCAAGTACCATCTGGGCAAAGCCAATGTCGTGGCAGACGCCCTCAGCCGAAAGGACACTACACCCAAGCGCGTGCGAGCGCTACAACTTACCATTCAGTCTAACCTCCCTACTCAGATTCGAAATGCTCAGGTTGAAGCACTGAAACCAGAGAACATTAGGGCTGAGTCCCTACGAGGATCGAGGCAGTGGTTAGAACAAAAAGAAGACGGCGCTTACTATGTGACAGGGCGCATTTGGGTTCCACTCTATGGAGATCTACGTGAACTTGTGATGGACGAAGCCCATAAGTCCCGTTACTCAGTACATCCAGGTTCGGATAAGATGTACCACGACTTAAGGACTACATATTGGTGGTCTGGCATGAAAGCCCACATAGCAACATGTGTCAGCAAATGTTTGACTTGCGCGAGAGTCAAGACTGAGTATCAGAAACCGGCGGGCCTACTCCAACAACCAGAGATCCCGAAATAGAAATGGGAGCAAATCTCCATGGATTTCGTTACTGGCCTACCTAGATCTCAGCGTGGAAACAACACTATCTGGGTAATAGTAGACCGATTAACTAAATCTGCACCCTTTTTGGCTATTAAAGAAACAGAAAAGTTTTCTACCTTGGCAGACATTTACTTAAAGGAAGTGGTTTCGAGGCACGGGGTGCCAACCTCCATTATTTTCGATCGAGACGCATGTTTTACTTCTGAGTTATGGCAAGCTATGCACAAGTCCTTTGGCTCACGTTTGGACATGAGCACCGCTTATCATCCACAAACGGATGGGCAGTCTGAACGCACCATCCAAAGCCTGGAAGACATGCTTAGGGCATGTGTGATCGATTTTGGCAAGAATTGGGAGAAGCATCTACCGCTAGTGGAATTCTCGTATAATAACAACAACCACACCAGCATTCAGGCAGCACCCTTTGAGGCATTGTACGGTCGTAAATGCCGATCACCTCTTTGCTGGGCGGAAGTTGGTGACAGCCAGATCACAGGCCCAGAACTGGTGGTAGACACAACAGAAAGGACTGCTCAGATCAGACAACGCATGGCGGCAGCTCGTAACCGTCAGAAAAGTTACGCTGACAAGCGTAGGAAACCGCTAGAATTCCAGGTCGGTGACCGGGTTCTACTTAAAGTCTCACCGTGGAAGGGTGTGGTTCGTTTTGGTAAACGGGGCAAGCTGAATCCGCGATATGTTGGACCATTCGAAATTACCGAGAGGATCGGTAAGGTTGCTTATATGTTGAACCTGCCAGAAGAGCTGAGTGCGGTGCGCAACGTCTTCCACGTGTCTAATCTGAAGAAGTGTCTGTCAGATGAAACACTCATAATTCCTTTCAAGGAACTCACTTTTGACGAACAGCTACACTTTATTGAGGAACCAATTGAGATCACGGATCGAGAGATCAAAACCCTCAAACGTAGCCAGATACCTATTGTACGAGTCCGTTGGAACTCGCGTCGTGGCCCAGAGTTTACCTGGGAGCGGGAGGACCAGATGAAGCACAAATATCCCCAGTTGTTCCCTAACGAAACTCCCAGCACTGAAGCTA
Source organism: Helianthus annuus (assembly GCF_002127325.2). NCBI lineage: Eukaryota > Viridiplantae > Streptophyta > Magnoliopsida > Asterales > Asteraceae > Helianthus > Helianthus annuus. The sequence continues at coordinate 26,497,657 of NC_035434.2, read as the reverse complement.
CAACCGAATTTCGGGACGAAATTCCAAACTAACGGGGGGATGATTTGACACCCCGTTGAAACGTTCTCACCTATACTATCTTGACATTGGCTGCCTTAACTTTCGGGACGAAAGTTCTTAAAACTTGGGGATAATGTCACACTCTAGGTTATCCCAAGTAACCCTCTTGTATTAGCAGTGTGTATGAATAAGTTATTAAATGAAAGGTGTGAATTATCTTGATGTGCTATGTGTTGATAACGTGTATGTAATATATATATATATATGTATATGTATGTATAAGAACTAGTGAACCGAGACCATGACTCGAGACCACTCGGTCTCGAGTGAACAGTAAATAATTGGGCCGGTTGGGCCGCAAACCCTTTGAGCCTCACTCGAAACCCTTGTAGGGTGCACCACCCAAACCAAGTATAAAAACCCATCATCCACCTTTCCCTTACATTCTCACACATCATCCCACACACACTCTCTCCCTCACTAAAACCCTAAACCTCAACAATCCACCCCTCTCGGATCAAACCGGCAACCATAAGGGAATGCTCGGATTGCTTGTAACCTCATTTGGAAGCCCATTCATCGGTCCTTCATACCTTCACACCTCGGAATCTAACCGGTTAGTGTTTTATTGTGCACTAGGTGTTATATGTGCTTGATGAATGAGATACATGCTTAGTTTAAAGGTGTCTTTGCATGATTTTGTATGACGTAGTGAGTTAAAAATGGTTAAATGATGTTGATGCTTGATTTCTAGATAATGTTATGGTTAGGAAGAATAGAGTGATTTATTGATTATCATGCTAACTTGACATATGAATAACTAGAAAAATGTATGAATATTGTGCTATCATGTTCTTGGATGTGTGTTGATGATGATGATTGATAATACATTATACTAGGTGTATTATGCTAGGTTAAATCGGTTTAAATGAACATGTTTGTTTAGGATGAAAACCCAAATGATGAACTAGATGAATATGTGTTGAATATGATATGAAGATTTGAATTGTGTGTTTTTATCCGTTTTGAATGAAGTTTAGACAAGAAAACATGTTTATGCATTTTGGTTGGATAGTACATATTATCATGAAAACAAAATTCTATTGGAGAAGTACACTGTACAACCGTGTTAGGATCAGCTGATGTTGGAGTCGAGACCCTTGGTCTCGACTCGAGACCATCAAAAAAATGGCAACTCGAGACCAACCAGCACATCTTATGTACTCGAGACCTATGAGGTTGCGACTCGAGATCTCCTGATCTCGACTCGAGACTGAACTCGAGATCTCCAAGGCTGCCACTCATTTTAAACACCACTCGAGAACGGAGGTTGCGACTCGAGACCAACCCTCCACAACTCGAGACCCCTTGGTTGCGACTCGAGACCGCATGATCTCGAGTCGAGACCACCTTGTCTCGACTGGGCTGCTTACTTTAGTTATTGGGCCACAACGTGATTTGTTTGGGCTGCTTGTTTAACTGGACTATGTGTTAGTTGTTACTGTTTGACTGATCAAATAGTAGAGCGGGTCCAATAACTCAACATGTAACTATATACATGCTATGTGTTAGCTATGTGCAAAATATACGTGATCTTCCTGTACCCAAACCTGACCTATACTGGTAACCATGTTAGGACATGGTGACTAACGTACTTGACCAAGTAAACTATCTGCCGAGCAACCCAATGTGAGTTCACACACCAAAAGCATGCGTCCCAGGGAGGGACACAGACAAACTGACATCTTTGGGAAGAATACTTCCAAACCAATACTTCCGGGGGAAAATACGAATGGGTACTTTTAATTCACTATCTCCGGGGGAGATACGTTTGGATATTATTTATAAATCACAACTAGCAAAACTAAACGAAACTCCATCATATTAAGTCCCTGCTTACAGTACCGATTAATCGCCGGGGGCGAACGAGTTATTAGTTGATAGCGCTATTAGGTTTGACAACCTCACACCATGACCGGGGGGATCGGGCGTGAACTAGTAGACCTTGCATCTTGGTCAATGATGATAGACATTGACTAGGGGCACAACAACTTTACGTCAACAATTTCGGTATCGACAGTTTAGTGAGCTTACAGATGGGGTAGCTCCCCATAACGTGATTATAAATGCTTTATCTAAACAAGTTACGTTTCCAAAAACTAAAACTTGACACCTCGTGAATTCGCCAACATTATGTTGATACCCTTCTGCATGCTTTCCAGGTACCCAGTGACTCAGGAGCTTGCAGCTTGGGGATGTGTAGTGGTCGTCTAACCCATGTGTTGGGTTCTAAATAAACTTGAACTATGAACTTTGTTTTAAACTATTTTGTCTATGCTTCCGCTACTTACCTAAACTACTATTTGAATCTAAAACTTTTGAACTTTGGTTATGATATTTGCTAACCCTGTGGTTGGTGAATACTACTTATGTTATTAATTAAATTACTCTGTATAATTGGTGGCTAGATCCTGGTCAGTCACGCCCCCAGGCGGTGGCACTCCGCATGTGGATTTTGGGGGTGTGACATTCTCTATCCACTACTGGATCTATACTGTCAATCCTTGCATTTCCGAAGGTGCAAGTCTCTAGAGTGCATTTGCCACAGACGCGGCGTCTAGAATTAAATCGATTCGAAATCCGACTTGTCGTTGAGGAAATAATTCTGGCAAGTCTTCGGGGAAGACTTCGGGATGTTCCATTACCTCCGGGATATCTTCGAGTTTTGGTCCTTCGGCCCCCCTTGCCCATGACATGGGCCAAGAGAACAACACATTCTTTACGCAACATTCTTCGTGCCTTCAAGCAATTAGAAATTTACAGAGGCATATCCCGCTTCATGAGTCAAGATTGTTTCTTCGTTCATCATCGCGATGCGGATATCAATATCCTATTGATAATTTGTCAACCAATCCATCCAACTACCTTGTTGAAGTCTCCCAATTCATTGACAGTAGATCAGGTGTGAATTTACACTCTCCGGGTCCTGTCTTGCCATGTCCCATTTACTTCGTTGGCCTCTACTAGCTTCCCATTAGCTAGTTCTATCGAGTGCGGGTTATCTAACTTACTTACTACTAACCATGTATTCTCTCAAACCCAAGGGATGCGAAGCTAAAATTTGCAACAGTGTCTAGTAGTGCAAATGCATAGCGTTGAGTAATATGGGACGTACCGATATCCATGCTGGAATTCCTGGCGTGCTCCCCTTGCTCTGCTACTGAGCTTTTATCCTTGTGCCTGATTTCTCTTAGGATAGAATTTTCTGAAATGCTTCTTGCTCCCACAGTTAAGACAACCTTCAGCACGTTTTTGTTTGTCACTCGCCCTGCCTTCGTCGTTGTTGTTGCTTCCTCCGAGATTCTTGCTATCATCTTGACCTTTATTTCCACTTTCAATACCTTGTCTACAAGTCTCTTTGGGATGCCCCCTCTTACCACAGCTATCACATTTTCCATACTTACATCGTCCGACATGATAACGTAGACATTTGTCGCACTTAGGTAGGATACCCATGTAGTCTTTTCCCTTTTTGGCCTTCTTCTTGTTACTCGCCTGGGTAATCATTCTGAAATTTGCGAGCTTTCTCTTGTTATCTCTAGTTGACTCTACGGGAGTCTCCTCTTTCTCTACCATACTGGAAAATTTTCCATGTCTAATTGCTTCTTCAGTGAGTGCCACGCTTATGCTGATAGCCTCGGTGATCATTCAAGGTTTAGATGTTGTTACCAGGCTTAGAATCTGAGGTGCCAATCCCCCGATGACACGTTCGATCTTCCTAGATTCTGGTTCCACCAAACGCGATGCAACTTGTGATAATTCGCCAAATCTCTACACATATTCGGCTATCTTTGGGCCTTCCATTTTTAGGTTCCACAATTCAGTTTCCAACTTCTAGGTTTCTGCCCTAGAGCAATATCTCTTGCGCATTAGCTCCTTCAGTTCGTCCCACGACAAAGCGTATGCAGTAGTTTCGCCCATTGTTTGAACTTGAAGGTTCCATCAAGACAGAGCCCCATCTACAAATAGTCCAGCTATGTACGTGACCTGATGTTCTGGGGCACATTTGCTCAACCGTAAGACAGAATTCGTCTTCTCTACCCAACGCACAAAAGCTAAGGCACCCCCAGTGCCGTCGAATTCTCAAGGTTTGTGGTTCAAGAACTGCTCGTAAGTGCAGCCGCTGGGTGGGTTATTTCCTGAGGTACCTCCGTCGTGCTCAGAGCGGAGGGCCTCGAGTTGTGCGATGACTTGCGAGATGCGTCCTTGAAGTCCCGACTTTGCTGTTGTTGGCAGAGGGTTATTGGCATCGACGTTCCCTTGTATCGACATCTTCTAAGAAGAAGATTGGTTAGGCAGGTTTTATTCGCTCGGGGAGTGCATATAGTTGTTTAGAGATCGTACGCACATACACATATCAGGTTATCATACCAACCAATCACGCAATGGTATAATCATAGTATAACCAAGTAATTTGGTAATTATGTTTAATGAGAGCAATAGCAAGTAAGCACGTAGTATTATAATTATAGCACACACATATAGGCTGATAACGCGCTTAATGAAGACATAGCGACTGAGCTTTCGTTGGTCATTCGTCACAAAGTATTGTCACATGCCTAATGATGACTGACTTCTCATTGTTCCCTGGCCACAATTGTGTTGTCTTCCGAAATGTATCATATCAACAGGGACACAGGGTCACCCTACCCTTGCCCATTAAATATGTTAGTGCACCATAATTACGTAGTCAGATGTAGTCTTCAAAAGTCTCCACAATCTCGGCTTATCATTAATGTCCTACCCAGATATAATGCAATCCGCATAATCCCGAAACCAACTATACTGGTTCCTGAGGTGGAGAAAGAAAGAAAAGTAAACTATCGACATGCGTGAATTCCTTCTAGAGCTTGTATATACGTCGAAGTGGTAACTGCTCTGCTGCTTGGCAGTAGAGAAACGAGCATCAAAACCTAAGAAAGGTGTAATAGCAGCAGGTGAGAGCGCAAAGGGATGTTGATGAAAGTATACTGGCAATAGACAGGGTAGAGGACGTGGTGTCGGCTCAAGCTCCAACATTCTGCGACTTATATCCTCAAGCTGCAGCTAACGTTATAGGTGTACTTGTCCCGTGTGTAGTCTTCACAAAGTGAGGGATGGTAAGGGTCTAAAATCAGCATAGTGTATTATAGGAACCATCGAAATGGCTCGTTCAGCGAGGCAGAGTTCAGTGCATCAGACGGTGCGGTCTGTGAGGTCGTAGAAAATGTTGTTGTAGCAAGAGGAATCGTTACGCGGATGCTGACCTGGAGTACCTTCCCGGGGTGCGGGTATGTCTTGAAAGGAAGCGATAGGCACGCTGGCGCAATGGACGTCGGTCTTCACAAGAGCAACATCAGCGGTTGAAAGTGCAGCAGTAAATGTCTCAACGAAAGGAGAATCACTAGGTGCAGGTACTGTGTCAGGTATAAGGGGGTGCAATGTCTGGTAAGCCAAAATGAAACAGGGTCATGAGCAAGTAAGGGTGCAGGATCAGCAGGTACAACATCAGGCTGACCCCAAAAGGAACAGGAGCTGGCTCAGGAGCAGGCTCTGGGTTGTGTAAAGGTGTGGCGTCTCGAGCAAGTGATAGTTGCAGCGGTTATAACGGTGTCGTCGTCTACCTCAGTAGTCGAAAGCTGTAATCTGGCTGTCTGTAAAGCTGCAGATGTCACAGACTCAAAGGAGTCTGAAATCGAATGTATGCTAGAATCAGAGGATAGCTCGTTAACAGGGGTCTTCAAAAGTGAAATTAGTAGCAACGTTCTCATCTATTCTTCCATCATCATGGGTGTTATCAGAAGGGCCATCAATAACAAGTCAACGTCATCATCAATTATTCGTTGAGTAGCCAACCTTCGGAAAGAATGTCCACATGAGGCGCATTGTCGAGGTTTGGAGTCAAGAGGTGCTCTCCACCGAAGTGTCCAAATAGTGGGGCGGTAAGAAGGATAGGAAGACTTTTGTCAAGGAAACCATCAGCAAGGGTAATTTATCACTAAAGTCTGGCTGCACGGACGGTTGGAAGTTGTCCTCGTCCTTGGACAACATGTCAAGGTCACTCACAATGTCTGTCGTAGATTCTCTCCGGCGCAGATATAGTCTCATCATCTGTGGCGGTGGCCGTAGGGTCATCATCATCTGACTACTCGTTTCTTAAGGAAAGTGACATGTGTGCCGGTACATAATAGTCACAGCATGCATATTTATAGTAATTTTTAACGCTTTGCATATTGCAAACAAAGACAATTCATAATGTAATCATCTATCCACATATTCATCCTAGTCTTTCAGACAATCTCCCAGTCTCTCAGACTAACACATCTCGTCTCTCAGACTAAACCTCCCCAGTCTCTAAGACTGAACTCCCTAGTCTCTAAGACTAACTCCCTGGCCTCTAAGACCAAACCTTCCCAGTCTCTAAGACTAATTCCCTGGTCTCTATGACCAACCTCCCAGTCTCTAGGACCGATTCCCTGGTCTCCATGACCAACCTCCCAGTCACTAAGACTGAATCCCTGGTCTCCATGACCAACCTCCCAGTCACTAAGACTGAATTATAAACATGAACTTTGTAATGTGTATTCGTGCCTTTTGTTTGTAAAAATGTTTTGTACCCTGGATCTGGACATTTAGTGTATGCAATGTAAAAACATTTTGAAAATATTTTCGTGAGAGCCCTAATGATCGTAGTATAGACTCAAGAGAGAATCCTAGTTCGCTACGATCGAAGCTCTGATACCAAGCTGTCACACCCTGACTTTTGCGGAAGCGTGGTTTTATTGGTGTGACTTCTTAATACCATAGCAATCAATCATAACAATGCTATATGATAAAAGCATAGGTTTGTCATCCAATAAATAACTTTAATACATAACAACATTGTTTTAAAAGTGCAGACTTCAACTTCAAGTTTTACAAATCTTACAAATTACTTATGAGTTCATAAAAGACTCATTAAAAGATAGTGAATAACACCAAGGTTTTGAAAGACGTGTCTCGTCCAGGAGTAAGACACACTAACCAAACTCAAAGACCATGGATGACATCTTTATTTAGCACGCAGCTTGCCACAAATGCAGACACTTGCCAGATCCCTTAGTTTCCTGAAATACATGTAATTTGAAAAATCAACAAAAGTTGAGCGAGTTCATGTGTATGTGAGTATGTGTAAACCTTTAAAGTATGTCTGTATGTAAAAAGTCCCTGGTATGTAGCAATAAGGAAAAAGAGATCAACATTGGGTTGCAAAGCCAATGATATGTGTGAAGTGATGCAGGAAGACTCAAACCTAGCGGATTTGTGCGTCGGGCACTTAGTCACCACATGGTCCACTCGGCTGACTCAGGAGTGGGGCTCGCTACACCCAAATAGATCTATCACTAATGTCCCTCGGTCCTACAACGAGTATTAATGGCCTTAAGTTCTACATACCCACTCACATGATCTGAACGTCCCAACCCTCCTTAAGCTAACCATACCATGTATAAAAATGTCCAAAATAATTGTAACATGTATTTCACCCCCGAAGTTATAAAACTGAAAACAGTTAAGAGAAAAGGGGGACATGAACTCACTGTATTGCGTCTTCGGTACTTGTAACCCAAATCTCCTCAGCAAACACGACTACCTACAATGGTCTAACGTCTATTAGACGAACGGGTCGTGCCTTGTCTTAGTATTTATGTTTTTGAGTTATGTTTCCGATATTATTCCAAGTTATAATGATTCTATTTGGTTTTGGAATAATTGTTTATACAGAAATTCTGAATTAATACTTTTCAACTATTCGTACTCGTATTTCCTTCCCAAGGATGGGGGTATCTTATACATGTATTTTCGTATTTGTATTTGTATATCTTGTCAAGTGACAGCGTCGTATTTTGGTATATTGTTCTAAATAAAATATGTTAATATATTCCCAATATATTTTCCCAAAACCATGTATTTCAAGTCTCACTTAAATATATTTAAATCATTTGTCTAAAATATCTTAATTTTCAAAAGTATATATATTTTTCCCAAAAATATTATATTTTACATCATCAATTTTCCAAAATAATATTCTACCAAAAATATACGTATAAGAGTATTCTTCCGAAAAACTACGTAAGTTACGTTTTAGTGTTTCGTATTATAACAATACTTGTGTAACTTATATTATTTATTCTGTGAAAGCTTTGGTATTATTTTGGAGTCGCAATCTCGTGATACCATAAGTTATATTATTTTTACCCTAAAAAATAATATAACTAGTTTACAAAACAAGCAAATATTCACACAAGAGTTTTAGTATAAAATATATATTCTAAATATATATTTATTAAGTTTTATTTAAGAAAGTCAACCTCCGAGACTTTGTGTTTTTGTAATAAAAATCATGTCGAAGTTTATTTTTGAAAACAAGTTAAAAATATATTTGTAAATATTTGTTAGAAAAATATTTCTAAGTGTTATATTTCTAGAAAAATTTCGCCAGAGTTTCCTCTGTAAATGGAGGTGTCCATGCTTTTAGCATATCATTTTCTTTTGAAAAATCAATCAACAATCATCAATCAACATTATTTAATCACTAATCTTGACAAAATAAGACTAAATCATAAACTCATGAACTTGAAAGTTTTGTAAAAATATGTAGTAAATTACTAATATGTTTAGTAGGTCTTGTTATCTTAAAAAATAAGTTTAGTTTCTTGAAAACTTTATTTTTAAGGAATTTGAAGTTTCACAACTTCTAGTCATGATTCCTTGTTAAATTTTCTTGTTACACAAGTGTTTATACCCTTGTTTAGTTACCAAAAATGCTTTTAGTTCATACAAGATCCGGGTTTTAGTAAAACTGATATTCTTCGCTTGGTACTTCCGAAAAACCACTTATAGGTCTTTAGATCCACAAGTTTACAACTTCATTTTGCAAGAAAACTTATGCTTATACAAGTTCAAGGTTTATGAATGGAGGGATCCATCGTCTTTCAATCTTCTAACTTTTACATCCTACTAGTTTATGTTCTTAAACATGAACTAGTATGTATAGATGATGATCCATCTTGTTTCTACTAACCAACAACATCAAATAATCACAACTACACAAGATTTACATGATTTACACACATATCTTCTCTTTATCCACCCTTTATCACTTTATGTTCAAGATTATTGTAAGTTCTTTAGAGTTTCTTAACTTTTAACCATTCAATCAACTATTAACCACCAAAAATAAGCTCAAGATGAAGATTAGAAGCACTTACTACTAGCACAAGGCTAGGGAAGAAACAAGGCGTAAAAGTGGTGGATAAAAGGAAACGAGAGTGGTTCTTGAACTTCCGAATGCACCGAGCTTGGTTGTAGGACTCCTTGCACCTTTGAGTGTATGAGAAATAATTGAACAAAGGTGGATGATGGTGGTAGTATGGGGAGGTGGTGGCGGCCTTAGGTAGTGATGGAGGGAGAGAGAGGAGTTGTTTGGTGTTGGTTTTGTAAAATGAAAGTTCAAGACCCAAGTGTTTATTTATAAACCAATTGTCTTCTTTGTCCAACTTGCAATATGTTTCTAAACTCCCAACATTAGTGAATAAAATAATCAAAGAAAGGCAAGGGGTGGGTCACCCCTTGTGACCGTCAAAGTGAGGTGGGGGGTATGGTTGGGGTGTAATGGAATGATAACTAATTTGGTCAGGATTTAATGAGTTTGGTTAGTATATTAAGTGTGTTATGTAATATAAAGGGTGTTAGGGTGTTCGGGGACCCTAACTAGCTCAGAAAAGTAAAAACAATGTTTTTGGCAATATTTTTATATTCCGGGTAAAGTCCGGTTCTTCGGTTGGTTATTTTTCCGTTTAAGTGCTAAATGAAGCTTTAAAGCGTCTTTTATATTGTTTTTACTGATACAATAAATTACCAACACTTTGGAAAGTGTCTAGAATTATTTTGCCAAGTTTTTGCACTTTACTAGCTTTGTTAAAAGCTGAATTTTTTTATTTAGTGCAGAATTCTGCACTTTAAGTATGTTTTAGGCACATCCGGTCACTATAACTATCACCTAGTGACGCAGTTTTATGGTCCTTACCTCCCTACACTCCCTACTAGTGTAGTATTCTACTCTTGGCTCACACTGGCCACAAAAATATTGTCTGTCTCGGTGCTGGCATAGTCATCATGTTTACTGGGTTATCCGCTAACTGTGCTAACTGTGCTTTGTGCACCAAGTTTGTCATTAAAGTTTGTGTGTAATAAATGGAGTGACAGTATAAAATGTGATGCACAGGTATTATATAACAGAAATCAGAAAGCAGTTTAAATGTACAGTTGTAATCAAGCACAGTCATTAAGCATAATCAATATTAATTAAATGTACGGATGCATGCAAATTTGACGGTTGTCACATTCTCCCCCTGTTAAGAAAATTTCGTCCTCGAAATTTGTACTACCTTAATTCCTTATGGTTACGTCACACGTGCATGTATATGGATAATACCGAGGTAGATAATCACTAAGCCGAATCAATCCTTACTCACATCAGGTGAGTCCAAGAATATATATTACTACCCAAATCCTATGGTTAAAAGGTATGTGCTTTTAGCATTTGTTGTCAAAGGTACAAGACGTATTTGACGTATAATTTAGTGTAATCCGGCTAATAGGGGGTCCACAAAAAAGGGAAGTTCTGACTAATAAGATTCTCGAACGATCGATCGTAATATGCAACGACTTTTCACCAAACATAGCGTCCGCTGTATGGGTTCAAAATCAATAACTCAAATGTACTAGTAAAATGATCTGTGAACTCCTGAATAAATGACTGGCAAGGTTTAGTGAGTTGACATTCTTGAATTGCGAAAGTACGCCCAATGAAATTCAAGTGAATTTGGTGTCTCATTATAATTGCATCGGAAATGTTAAATGACGAGCCAAACAAAAGTATATGCAGTTTGTGTGAAACGGTTGGCCATGATTAGCACAAGCTACAGGTTTGAAATGACACCACAAGGTGTCGCGATGACATAACTTAAGTATGATGGTGACTGAACAATTTCACGGCCATGATTACACAATGTCATGGAATTTTCGATTGAATATGGAACATCAAAGAGTCGTGGTTTTTGATTGATGGTGAGAAAGCAATAAGTACCGCAAGATATTCGACCGATCAAAAAGAATCTTTAGGAGGTACACTGTGATATGAAATGAATTTATGTACCTTTGCCTCAACACGCAACTGTGTTGAGACTGATTTCATCGTGACAAACAAGACGGATTTAGAGCAAATTATCAAATAATCAATTAAATCCGTGTATGAAGTGAGTGATCAAATAAGCGCAAGCTTCAATTTTGTGAGAGTATCCCCACAAGGTGTCATAACCAACAAACGATTTAGTGAAGTCGTAGACCAAACAAGTCTACTACGACTCGAAACAAAAGAAACTTTGCCAATGATTTGAATATGATGCCCTCAATACATCATATGACGTCTCAACTGAATATACGAAATGGATAAGTTCAAGCAATTGAAATTGGTTTTAGCGTAACCCGTAAATAAACGTATGTATAAATAAAGGAATCTCGGCATGGTCGCAAAGATAAACCATGAATGTAACTTGAAATGAAGGAAGTTCCAAGAGGGTGTGTTGGCTTAATAGCAAAAGAGTCAACAGTCACCATAGTGTAGGTCACTTGAATTTACAAATCGGTAATTGGATTTAGCGTCATAATATTTGAACTTAAATGAAGCGTTTGAAACGAAATGAAGTCGCTTGCGTAGCAAATGATGCATGTGACAAATAAGCTTCCAAGAAAAAGGAATAATGAGTATCTACTAAAATGAAGAAATAACCAGATATCGAAGCAAATGCGTGTTCGCTCTCAGCGAAGAAAATTAACGTGATGCAACTACCATTAAAGGGGAGTAGAGATGCAAACCTCTACTTGCTAGAAATAAAAGAAATTCGAGTACTTTCTGTTTGGTCAACGGAACTGGCATATGTGTTAGGTTAATGGGTTATGCTTGAGTTAGCGGACGTGGTTTCTAAGTAACGACCTCTACAAGTTGGGACTTGGGTTCCCAAGGTCCTAGGTATACATCTTCTAGATCCTCAAGGTTTCGTACTCTGTGTAAAACGATTGTGTGCATGGTGTAGGAAACACCATTCCTGTGCACGTCTAAAACAAGCTATTGTCCCACAAATTTTCCCTCTGGTATACTTTCTTCCTGAATTTACAGCTACTCGATCATCGATCAGTCGGAACATACGGGTTGGATCCTTGTAGTTAGTCTTGTAAGTAGTACGTCAATCCTTAGCGAGGGTAGTTGGCTCTCGTTGGCTAGCTCGCCCGACTCCTGGTAGTTGACGTCCGTTTGAAAGTCATCGTCCTTTCTTCTGACAAGCAGACTGGGGTAACCCAAAACGGCAATTTTGGTCTGTTATCTTCCTTCTCTATCCACTACTGGAACTATACTGTCAATCCTTGCATTTCCGAAGGTGCAAGTCTCTAGAGTGCATTTGCCACAGACGCGGCGTCTGGAATTAAATCGATACGAAATCTGACTTGTCGTTGAGGAAATAATTCTGGCAAGTCTTCGGGGAAGACTTCGGGATGTTCCATTACCTCCGGGATATCTTCGATTTTTGGTCCTTCGGCCCCCCTTGCCCACGACATGGGCCAAGAGAACAACACATTCTTTATGCAACATCCTTCGTGCCTTCAAGCAATTAGAAATTTGCAGAGGCATATCCCGCTTCATGAGTCAAGATTGTTTCTTCGTTTGTCATCGCGATGCGGATATCAATATCCTATTGATCATTTGTCAACCAATCCATCCAACTACCTTGTTGAAGTTTCCCAATTCATTGACAGTAGATCAGGCGTGAATTTACACTCTCCGGGTCCTGCCTTGCCATGTCCCATTTACTTCGTTGGCCTCTACTAGGTTCCCATTAGCTAGTTCTATCGAGTGTGGGTTATCTAACTTACTTACTACTAACCAGGTATTCTCTCAAACCCTAGGGATGCGAAGCTAAAATTTTCAACAGTGTCTAGTAGTGCATATGCATAGCGTTGAGTAATATGGGACGTACCGATATCCATGCTGGAATTCATGGCGTGCTCCCCTAGCTCTGCTACTGAGCTTTTATCCTTGTGCCTGATTCCTCTTAGGACAGTATTTTCTGAAATGCTTCTTGCTCCCACAGTTAAGACAACCTTCAGCACGTTTTTGTTTGTCACTTGCCCTGCATTCGTCGTTGTCGTTGCTTCCTCCGAGATTCTTGCTATCATCTTGACCTTTATTTCCACTTTCAATACCTTGCCTACAAGTCTCCTTGGGATGCCCCCTCTTACCACAGCTATCACATTTTCCATACTTACATCGCCCGACATGATAACGTAGACAATTGCCGCACTTAGGTAGGATACCCATGTAGTCTTTTCCCTTTTTGGCCTTCTTCGTGTGACTCGCCCGGGTAATCATTCTGAAATTTGCGAGCTTTCTCTTGTTATCTCCAGTTGACTCTACGGGAGTCTCCTCTTTCTCTTCCATACTGGAAAATTTTCCTTGTCTAATTGCTTCTTCAGTGAGTGCCACGCTTATGCTGATAGTTGAAGGTTTAGATGTTGCCAGGCTTAGAATCTGAGGTGCCAATCCCCCGATGAAACGTTCGATCTTCCTAGATTCTAGTTCCACCAAACGCGATGCAACTTGTGATAATTCACCAAATCTCTGCACATATTCGGCTATCTTTGGACCTTCCATTTTTAGGTTCCACAATTCAGTTTCCAACTTCTGGGTTTCTGCCCTAGAGCAATATCTCTTGTGCATTAGTTCCTTCAGTTCGTCCCACGACAAAGCGTATGCAGTTGTGTCGCCCATTGTTTGAACTTGAAGGTTCCACCAAGATAGAGCCCCATCTACAAATAGTCCAGCTACGTACGTGACCTGTTGTTCTGGGGCACATTTGCTCAACCGTAAGACAAAATTCGTCTTCTCTACCCAACGCACAAAAGCTAAGGCACCCCCAATGCCGTCGAATTCTCGACGTTTGTGGTTCAAGAACTGCTCGTAAGTGCAGCCGCTGGGTGGGGTTATTTCCTGAGGTACCTCCGTCGTGCTCTGAGCGGAGGACCTCGACTTGTGCGATGACTTGCGAGATGCGTCCTTGCAGTCCCGACTTTGCTGTTGCTTCCCTTGTATCGACATCTTCTAAGAAGAAGATTGGTTAGGTCAGGTTTTATTCGCTCGGGGAGTGCATATAGTTGTTTAGAGATCGTACGCACATACACATATTAGGTTATCATACCAACCAATCACGCAATGGTATAATCATAGTATAACCAAGTAATTTGGTAATTATGTTTAATGAGAGCAATAGCAAGTAAGCACGTAGTATTATGATTATAGCACACACATATAGGTTGATAACGCACTTAATGAAGACATAGCGACTGAGCTTTCGTTGGTCATTGGTCACAAAGTATTGTCACATGCCTAATGATGACTGACTTCTCATTGTTCCCTGGCCACAATTGTGTTGTCTTCCAAAATGTATCATATCAACAGGGACACAGGGTCACCCTACCCTTGCCTATTAAATATGTTAGTGCACCATAATTACGTAGTCAGATGTAGTCTTCAAAAGTCTCCACAATCTCGGCTTATCATCAATGTCCTACCCAGATGTAATGCAATCCGCATAATCTCGAAACCAACTATACTGGTGACTGAGGTGGAGAAAGAAAGAAAAGTAAACTGTCGACATGCGTGAATTCCTTCTTGAGCTTGTATATATGTCGAAGTGGTAACTGCTCTGCTGCTTGGCAGTAGAGAAACGAGCATCAAAACCTAGGAAAGGTGTAATAGCAGCAGGTGAGAGCGCAAAGGGATGTTGATGAAAGTATACTGGCAATAGACAGGGTGGAGGACGTGGTGTCGGCTCTAGCTCCAACATTCTGCGACTTATATCCTCAAACTGCAGCTAACGTTACAGGTGTACTTGTCCCGTGTGTAGTCTTCATAAAGTGAGGGATGGTAAGGGTCTAAAATCAGCTTAGTGTATTATAGGAACCATCGAAATGGCTCGTTCAGCGCGGTAGAGTTGAGTGCATCAGACGGTGCGGTCTGTGAGGTCGTAGAAAATGATACTGTAGCATGAGGAATCGTTACGCGGGTGCTGACCTGGAGTACCTTCCCGGGGTGAGGGTATGTCTTGAAAGGAAGCGATAGGCACGTTGGCGCAATGGACGTCGGTCTTCACAAGAGCAACATCAGTGGTTGAAAGTGCAGCAGTAAATGTCTCAACAAAAGGAGAATCACTAGGTGCAGGTACTGTGTCAGGTATAAGGGGGTGCAATGTCTGGTAAGCCAAAATGAAACAGGGTCATGAGCAAGTAAGGGTGCAGGATCAGCAGGTACAACATCAGGCTGACCCCAAAAGGAACAGGAGCTGGCTCAGGAGCAGGCTCTGGGTTATGTAAAGGTGTGGCGTCTCGAGGAAGTGTTAGTTGCAACGGTTATAACGATGTCGTTGTCTGCCTCAGTAGTCGAAAGCTGTAATCTGGCTGTCTGTAAAGCTGCAGATGTCATAGACTCAAAGGAGTCTGAAATCGAATGTATGCTAGAATCAGAGGATAGCTCGTTAACAGGGGTCTTCAAAAGTGAAATTAGTAGCAACGTTCTCGTCTATTCTTCCATCATCATGGGTGTTATCAAAAGGGCCATCAATAACAAGTCAACGTCATCACCAATTATTCGTTGAGTAGCCAACCTTCGGAAAGAATGTCCATAGGAGGCGCATTGTCAAGGTTTGGAATCAAGAGGTGCTCTCCACCGAAGTGTCCAAATGGTGGGGCGGTAAGAAGGATAGGAAGACTTTTGTCAAGGAAACCATCAGCAAGGGTAATTTATCACTAAAGTCTGGCAGCGTGGACGGTTGGAAGTTGTCCTCGTCCTTTGTCAACATGTCAGGGTCACTCTCAGTGTCTGTTGTAGATTCTCTCCAGCGCAGGTATAGTCTCATCATCTGTGGCGGTAGTCGTAGGGTCATCATCATCTGACTACTCGTTTCTTAAGGAAAGTGACGTGTGTGCCGGTACATAATAGTCACAGCATGCATATTTACAGTAATTTTTAACGCTTTGCATATTGCAAACAAAGACAATTCATAATGTAATCTTGTATCCACATATTCGTCCTAGTCTTTCAGACAATCTCCAAGTCTCTCAGACTAACACATCTCGTCTCTCAGACTAAACCTCCCCAGTCTTTAAGACTGAACTCTCTAGTCTCTAAGACTAACTCCCTGGCCTCTAAGACCAAACCTTCCCAGTCTCTAAGACTAATTCCCTGGTCTCAATGACCAACCTCCCAGTCTCTAGGACCGATTCCCTGGTCTCCATGACCAACCTCCCAGTCACTAAGACTGAATCCCTGGTCTCCATGACCAACATCCCAGTCACTAAGACTGAATTATAAACATGAACTTTGTAATGTGTATTCGTGCCTTTTGTTTGTAAAAATGTTTTGTACCCTGGATCTGGACGTTTAGTGTATGCAATGTAAAACATTTTGAAAAAATTTTCGTGAGAGCCCTAATGATCGTAG
Source organism: Helianthus annuus (assembly GCF_002127325.2). Classification (NCBI taxonomy): domain Eukaryota; kingdom Viridiplantae; phylum Streptophyta; class Magnoliopsida; order Asterales; family Asteraceae; genus Helianthus; species Helianthus annuus. Next base: position 26,481,027 of record NC_035434.2, on the reverse strand, counting down.
TATAGACTCAAGAGAGAATCCTAGTTCGCTACGATCGAAGTTTTGATACCAAGCTGTCACACCCTGACTTTTGCGGAAGCGTGGGTTTATTGGTGTGACTTCTTAATACCATAGCAATCAATCATAACAATGCTATATGATAAAAGCATAAGTTTGTCATCTAATAAATAACTTTAATACATAACAACATTGTTTTAAAAGTGTAGACTTCAACTTCAAGTTTTACAAATCGTACAAATTACTTACGAGTTCATAAAAGACTCATTAAAAGATAGTGAATAACACCAAGGTTTTGAAAGACGTGTCTCATCCAGGAGTAAGACACACTAACCAAACTCAAAGACCATGGATGACATCTTTATTTAGTACGCAGCTTGCCACAAATGCAGACACTTGCCAGATCCCTTAGTTTCCTGAAATACATGTAATTTGAAAAATCAACAAAAGTTGAGCGAGTTCATGTGTATGTGAGTATGTATAAACCTTTAAAGTATGTCTGTATGTACAAAGTCTCTGGTATGTAGAAATAAGGAAAAAGAGATCACCATTGGGTTGCAAAGCCAATGATATGTGTGAAGTGATGCATGAAGACTCAAACCTAGCGGATTTGTGCGTCGGGCACTTAGTCACCACATGGTCCACTCGGTGGACTCAGGAGTGGGGCTCGCTACACCCAAATAGATCTATCACTAATGTCCCTCGGTCCTACAACGAGGATTAATGGCCTTAAGTTCTACCTACCCACTCACATGATCTGAACGTCCCAACCCTCCTTTAGCTAACCATACCATGTGTAAAAATGTCCAAAATAATTGTAACATGTATTTCACCCCCGAAGTTATAAAACTGGAAACAGTTAAGAGAAAAGGGGGACATGAACTCACTGTATTGCGTCTTCGATACTTGTAACCCAAATCTCCTCAGCAAACACGACTACCTACAATGGTCTGACGTCTATTAGACGAACGGGTCGTGTCTTGTCTTAGTATTTATGTTTTTGAGTTATGTTTCTGATATTATTCCAAGTTATAATGATTCTATTTGGTTTTGGAATAATTGTTTATACAGAATTTCTGAATTAATACTTTTCAAGTATTCGTACTCGTATTTCCTTCCCAAGGATGGGGGTATCTTATACATGTATTTTCGTATTTGTATTTGTATATCTTGTCAAGTGACGGCGTCGTATTTCAATATATTGTTCTAAATAAAATATGTTAATATATTCCCAATATATTTTTCCCAAAACCATGTATTTCAAGTCTCACTTAAATATATTTAAATCATTTGTTTAAAATATCTTAATTATCAAAAATATATATATATTTTTCCCAAAAATGTTATATTTTACTTCATCAATTTTCCAAAATAATATTCTACCAAAAATATACGTATAAGAGTATTCTTCCGAAAAACTACGTAAGTTATGTTTTAGTGTTTCGTATTATAACAATACTTGTGTAACTTATATTATTTATTTTTCCAAAGCTTCGGTATTATTTTGGAGTCGTAATCTCGTGATACCATAAGTTATATTATTTTTACCCTAAAAAATAATATAACTAGTTTACAAAACAAGCAAATATTCACACAAGAGTTTTAGTATAAAATATATATTCTAAATATATATTTATTAAGTTTTATTTACAAAAGTCAACCTCCGAGACTTTGTGTTTTTGTAACAAAAATCATGACGAAGTTTATTTTTGAAAACAAGTTATTTGTAAATATTTGTTAGAAAAATATTTCTAAGCGTTATATTTCTAGAAACATTTCGCCAGAGTTTCCTCTGTAAATGGAGGTGTCCATGCTTTTAGCATATCATTTTCTTTTGAAAAATCAATCAACAATCATCAATCAACATTATTTAATCACTAATCTTGACAAAATAAGACTAAATCATAAACTCATGAACTTGAAAGTTTTGTAAAAATATGTAGTAAATTACTAATATGTTTAGTAGGTCTTGTTATCTTTAAAAATAAGTTTAGTTTCTTGAAAACTTTATTTTTAAAGAATTTGAAGTTTCACAACTTCTAGTCATGATTTACAAAAAATTTCCTTGTTAAATTTTCTTTTTACACAAGTGTTTATACACTTGTTTAGTTACCAAAAATGCTTTTAGTTCATACAAGATCCGGGTTTTAGTAAAACTAATATTTTTCGCTTGGTTCTTCCGAAAAAACACTTGTAGATTTTTAGATCCACAAGTTTACAACTTCATTTTGCAAGAAAACTTATGCTTATACAAGTTCAAGGTTTATGAATGGAGGGATCCATCATCTTTCAATCTTCTAACTTTTACATCCTACTAGTTTATGTTCTTAAACATGAACTAGTATGTATAGATGATGATCCATCTTGTTTCTACTAACCAACAACATCAAATAATCACAACTACACAAGATTTACATGATTTACACACATATCTTCTCTTTATCCACCCTTTATCACTTTATGTTCAAGATTATTGTAAGTTCTTTAGAGTTTCTTAAGTTTTAACCATTCAATCAACTATTAACCACCAAAAACAAGATCAAGATGAAGATTAGAAGCACTTACTACTATCACAAGGCTAGGGAAGAAACAAGGCGTAAAAGTGGTGGATAAAAGGAAACGAGAGTGGTTCTTGAACTTCCGAGTGCACCGAGCTTGGTTGTAGGACTCCTTGCACCTTTGAGTGTATGGGAAATGATTGAACAAAGGTGGATGATGGTGGTAGTATGGGGAGGTGGTGGCGGCCTTAGGTAGTGATGGAGGGAGAGAGAGGAGTTGTTTGGTGTTGGTTTTGTAAAATAAAGTTCAAGACCCAAGTGTTTATTTATAAACCAATTATCTTCTTTGTCCAACATGCAATATGTTTCTAAACTCCCAACATTAGTGAATAAAATAATCAAAGAAAGGCAAGGGGTGGGTCACCCCTTGTGACCGTCAAAGTGAGGGGGGGGGTATGGTTGGCGTGTAATGGAATGGTAACTAATTTGGTTAGGAATTAATGAGTTTAGTTAGTATATTAAGTGTGTTATGTAATATAAAGGGTGTTAGGGTGTTCGGGGACCCTAACTAGCTCAGAAAAGTAAAATCAATGTTTTTGGCAATATTTTTATGTTCCGGGTAAAGTCCGGTTGTTCGGTTGGTTATTGATCCGTTAAAGTGCTAAATGTAGCTTTAAAGCGTCTTTTATATTGTTTTTAGTGATACAATAAATTACCATCACTTTGGAAAGTGTCTAGAATTATTTTGCCAAGTTTTTGCACTTTACCAGCTTTGTTAAAAGCTGAATTTTTGTATTTAGTGCAGAATTCTGCACTTTAAATATGTTTTAGGCACTTCCGGTCACTATAACTATCACCTAGTGACGCAGTTTTATGGTCCTCACCTCCCTACACTCCCTACTAGTGTAGTATTCTACTCCTGGCTCACACTGGCCACAAAAATATTGTCTGTCTCGGTGCTGACATTGTCAGCATGTTTACTGGGTTATCCGCTAACTGTGCTAACTGTGCTTTGTGCATCAAGTTTGTCACTAAAGTTTGTGTAATAAATGGAGTGACAGTATAAAATGTGATGCACATGTATGTATATAACAGAAATCAGAAAGCAGTTTAAATGTACAGTTGTAATCAAGCACAGTCATTAAGCATAATCAATATTAATTAAATGTACGGATGCATGCAAATTTGACGGTTGTCACAAAATCAAGCCTTGGTTTTCAACTTATAATGTTGTCAAACCGAGCGAGACGCATCCACAAAGTGTATCAACAACTAGAAGCACAACTAAAACTACTCTTGCATCTTCACTATATATGAAAATCTCTAGTAATTTTCAAGGTCATTGTATTGTTGACAATATTCGAGAAGAATCAACCAAACATGGCTTAAAAGTTCTCTAAGATACGATTTTATCAAGTCTTTTGAACACACAAATAAAATCAGAGAGTGTTGAAATAGGAAAGCGCTTGAGAAGTAAGTTAAGTCGTCGCAAAGTCCTAATTCTTCTTGATGATGTCGATGATATTAAACAACTAGATGCTTTAGTCGGATCACATTATTGGTTTGGTAGTGGGAGCAAAATAATTATTACCACCAGAGATGAACATTTGCTAAAACCTACAAGGTAGACCATGGGTTTCCTGTCACATTATTATCACATGAAGAGGCTATTTTGCTTTTTACCAAACATACATACAACAAATTTAACCTTGTAAACGATTATGAGAAACTTTCATTACTTCTGGTGTCTTATGTTGTTGGGCTCCCAGTGGCACTCAAACTTCTTGGTTCTTTTCTATATGACAAAGATGAGAACGAGTACCTTAGCTAGACTAAAAGATATTCTAGAAACTGAAATTTTGAAACAACTCAAAATTAGTTATGATGGGCTTAGGACTATGGAGAAAGAATTATATTCAAATATTGCGTGTTCCTTTAGGAGGAAAAACATCAAAGGATTTGTTAATGATGCTATGGACATATTTGAAGCTTGTGGTTATTACCCTCATGTAGGAATAAAGGTGTTGAGACAAAAAGCTCTCATCACTGTTGTGGATAACTGTCATGGGGTCTGGTTTGATATGCATGGCCTGGTTCAAGAAATGGAGCATTACATTGTTAGAGGAAAACATCCTAACAATCCTGAAAAAACATAGCAGACTTTGGAAAGCTGAAGAAATCAGAACCATGTGTTTTGGAGATACAATAATGGTACTTATAAGTTATCTAATTTTTTGAAAAACATGATATATGTGCATTGTTCACACATGCATGCCTATAACATTTAGATTCTCTAACTACATTTGTACATTGTTTTCTCCTTTATTACAGGAAAATGAAAAGATTGTAGCTATAAATCTTGATTCTCCTCTAGGTCATCCATCGTTCTTCTTTAAGATTTTATCAAACATGAAGAAATTAAGGTGGCTAAGTGCACGTATAGAAATTGTTCATGATGAGAATATTAAAGGGCCTGATTTCCTTTCAAATGAGTTACAATATTTTTCACTTGATATGTTATCCTATGTTTCCAAAAGAAAATATATGAACTAGTAAACTCAAAAGAAAACAAGACATCAAGAAAAAAGTTATACCTTCAACAATGTGCAGTTTCTGAAATGTAAAAAAAAATATGAACTAGTAAACTCAAAAGAAAACAAGACATCAAGAAAAAAGCTATACCTTCAACAAATAATTTTTTTTATCAAATCACTAATCTCGGTTTCTTCAAAACCTCTTATTGCCTGAAAGATGAGTGAAACTATAAAGTACATAATGAATTTATTGGAAAACTAGATAAATAAAACATAAAATAAAAGAGGATTCTTGGATGTGATCTTTTGCATAAGTTAATGGCCAGAGAAACTCAAAAGCTACAACTCATCTTCTAACAATTTTCTATCCACAATTTCTTATCTTGCATTTTCAACCCGACGTTGAAACTCACAGCAAACTAAATCATTTATTATGGGTTTGTGAAAATCCGACAAAATCTAATCAAGTATTATTTAATTCAAGTAACTAAAAGTTAAAACTTATAAAGGGAGTTACACAACAGAGGAATTGCCCTCCAGGACCTGATGTGTGCGAGGTGCGGCTACGGGATCGAGTCCCCAGATCACCTTTTTGCAACATGTATGCTTGCCAAAAGTGTCTGGTGGCATGTGTTTGTTTGGGTTAGGGTCCCCATGCCTCCTAATCTTAACACCACAAAGGAGATCATTGAAGTTTTAACTTCGAGCCCGGGTGCAAAGAGATGGAAAAGGCTCGTTCTTTTACCTGCAATGGCCACTATATGGAGAATCCGGGACGCGCGAAACAAAAAAGTTTTCGAAGGGATGACAATGAGTATACAGAAGACCGTTGATTTGATAAAGGAGGACACCTTCTCTTGGGTGTCACACCGATCGAGCATTCCAACTCCAACCTGGGACGACTAGCTTAGTTTTAATGTGGTAGGATTACTGTAATGTGGCACTCCTGCCTCGCTTTGTTTCGTTTTCTTTTTTATGTTCTGTTGTTCCTTCTTGTTTTGTTCCTTCTTGTTTGGTTCCCAGCTTCTTGCTGATTTCTATATATATATATAGTGGAGAGTTCAAATGAGAAGAAATTTTTTGTAAGAATAAAAAAGAACAAATTTCAACCAATAAGGCTGCTTTATTTTACTTCATTTAATATATATATATATATATATATATATATATATATATATATATATATATATATATATATATATATATATACTAGCCATTTACCCGCGCGATGCAGCGGGAGTGGCGATTTACAATAGGATACTCGTTTAGCGTTAGTTATCATTCGTCTCGTGATATATTGTATAGTACTTAAGTTAGTTTTCTTATTTGTGATATGTTGACACTCGTTTTTCTGTTAGTTTATCAATTCTTTGGCGATATATCTTTGTTAATTTTTTTAGCTGTAGGTTCGGCGTGATCTATCTATGCCTTGAATGTTTTTGGAAATTTTGAAGTGAGTACGAAAAAAATTTGAGGTTGTTAATTTGATAAACTATGAGTTTAAAGTTGATGTAGGATAGTGTAATTAAGTTAAGGGGAAAACAGTTAACCAACTTACTGACTTTTAATGTCAAATATTGATGGATATACTAATTTGTTTCTTCAAGTTTTGGAACCTTTCGAGGTTAACTTAAAAAATAAGAAGTCTACAGTCACCCCATCTAAGAAGAAACAAGCTGCTTCCTTCCAGAGCGATACTGAAAGATTGTTAATCTTGCTCGAACTCGACTTATTGGATTCTAATTGATTCAAGAAGTTTCTCTGAAGATGAATTGGAAAGGGTGCATGATATATTAAAAAATGCTATGGTGCGTTATTTTGATGATAAAAACTCTCAACTGAAACCCCAATTCTTGAAAGAAATATTCAGGAGGTGGCCGTGGGTTGGTCAACATTTCTTCGGGTTTCTTGTTGACAACTGTGACGGTGCAAAGTCGAAGTTTAGGCAAGTTGAAGCACTCGACTTGATATTGGAAATATTGAAGCTGTATATTTTGGCCAACAAGGTAGAAATGATGAAGGGAAAGAGATGATAAGTGTTCATTTTTCTCGACTCGGTAATTTGATCAAGGAAAGGAACTGGTGACGAATGTGCCTGAAAAGCAAGCGAAACGGGCCGAAGTGCGAAAGTTCTGTGGTAAGATTTTTACTTATTTAACCACCTATAAACTATTGACACAGTTTCTTGAATCTTTGGATTCCGAAGTTCATTCGACATGTAAAAGTCAAATCGGTAAAGCTTTTCTTGATTTGAAAAGGCAACAGGCATAGGGTTTTGATTTGGGTTTTGCTTAAGATTTCATCTTTGTTATGTGTACAACTTTTGGGGGTCGTTCTTTTGAAGATGCAGCAGATTGTCATACTACGGTGCTGTTTGTTTTTTCAGATGTAAAATGTCTGTAGTCTGCGAACCACATCTGCAGGCATCTGCAAGAGAAGATGTGGTCCAAATGTCTGCAGTCTGCAAGGAGAAGAGGGTTTGTTTTTTTCCTTCAAAAACAACTTCACACACACAATACACACAAGCTCTCTCTCTCTCTCTGCTCTCTCTCTCTCTGCTCTCTCTCTCTCTACAAACTCTTTCTCTCTCTACAACCACCACCACCACTACCGCACCACCTCTGCCACCACCACCGCACCACCTCCGCCATCACACCACCGCCATCACACCACCGCCTCTCTCTCTCTCTCTACGGTCACTCTCTCCCACAGAACTCTCTCTCTCTCTCTCTACAACCACCACCATCACCGCACCACGTCCGCCACCACCACCGTACCACCTCCGCCATCACACAGGTCTCTCTCTCTCTCTCACAGGTCTCTCTCTCACAGGTCTCTCTCTCTCTCTCACAGGTGACGTGACGAAACGGCCGACCACCCCCTTCCTTCGATCTGTGTAATCGGATGAGTCGACGAGAGAGAGAGAAGCCGGAGAGGTTGAAGGTGACGGTGGAGGTGGGTTGAAGGTGGAGGTGGAGGTGGTGCTGGGTTTTAAAGATCTGATTGTGTAAAGAAATGAGAAAGAGGAGGAAGATGTTTTGAAGATCTGATTGCGTGTGAAGAAGTAAGACATATGCTTTTTTTAAGCCAATTAAAGCACTTTTCAGATCTTCTTTTACAAAAAAAACAAACAGTCTTCAATGTCTTTTGTCTGCCCACCTGAAGACATTGGCCCCTTGCAGATGTTTTAAGCAAAAACAAACACCCCCTATAGCTTCAAGAAATTTTGTGGGGAAGGTTTCCAGTGAGTGGCATATGGAGTGATGTAGGTTTTCATTTGTTTTTGTATCCATTTCCCGATCACGCAACTCCCCAGCCTGTCAAGAGCATAATATTAGCATCTCATGTGTACAGAAAAAAATATATGTGACACCATGTGTGGATTGGCTAACGGGCCAAAACAGGTTTTGAGTTAAAACTTGGTTGACCCGCTTGGATTCAGAATTAAAGTGTACCCGTTTGGACCTGTACCCCAATGCGCCCTTTAGAAAAATACGAAAAAATATAACTAACCTATAGAGAATCCTGTCATTTTGTGACAAACGGTAAAAGCGACATCAAAGTAAGCTACAAGAGCATGAATGTAATTATCACGCTCGGCCACAAGCTTGAAAGGCGCTGTAAACGATGCATCCCCAGACGTCATCTTGGAGATATTCATGCTCTGTAGGATTTCAAACGTCACAAATTAGATCCATTCACTTATAAACATCTCGATTTGACTTATGTAGCTATGTATATATGATATATGTTCAACCTTGAATCATCATCCAGCAAAAATGAGCTGCTGACAGCATTGTTTGAATCTTCAGTCATCAGCACCCTCATGTTGGAAATTACCTGTCAGAAATGAGATATAGAAATGGGTGTGCTTTTATTTTAAAAAATATATATACATAAAAGATAAATACATCTGGAGAAAGACTATGTGTGCCGTGTTTGTCATCCCAATACATGGTACTGATTCTGTAGAGCTGTTGTATGCTAAGAATCTGCAGGTAAAACGGATTAACCATCAGTGGAGGAACATTGATGTGTCTAAAATGCAACATATAAATTACATCAAATAAGGCATAAAACTAACCCTTTTTAAGTACTAATGTTGGAAAAAGAGTGTTTTTGTCTTCCTTTTGTATTTTCAGGATTAAATGAGCTCAAATAAACAAAAGAAGCAAAAAGGCAGCTAAATCTGACATAAATACAAGAAAAGGAACATAAGTGGATTGCCCGACCCCTCGACAGCATCCTCCCAAGCAAAACAGAGAAGGCAGAAGACTGAACACGCCCCGTGCTCAGCCAGCACGGGGCCGTGCCCAAGAAGCAGCAGATAAGACAAACCTATAGAAGCTTCTATTGCCCACCACGGGGCCGTGCCCAGTGAACACGGGGGCGTGGCAAAAGTACTACAGGCGCATTAATTGTAATTGAGAATTACAATTAATGAGGAGAGAGATTGTCAGACGGGCACAGGGCCGTGTCCAGCGGACACGGGGCCGTGCCCAGGCTTCTGTTCAGCCTATAAATAGGAGTGCTTGGTTTCATTGCAACTCATCCCTTGGCACACCACCTCTCTCACACTTCATCCACCACCCACCACCATCACAACACCATCATCCACCACCATCATCCATTGTCCATCATAGAGTGTGTGAGTCGTCTTGGGATCCAAGATTGATCGTAAGAGTTCTTGACAATCAAGGCCATGTTTGCCTAAGTCTCTTACATCACTTGGTGAAGACAAGTGTTTAGTATAATACTTTTTATTTTTAATCTTTTGCACTTTTTATTTGGTTTTGTATTAATGACTTTAATAACTAGTTGCTTATGTTGTAGGTGATTCTTCCTTATCGTTTGTCCGTGGTGTCTTGGCATTATTTTACTATCTATATAAAATAAAAGATTTTCACCATTCATATCTTCACGGTCTATATGGAGGTATGTTGGCTACCTGGTCGGGGGTTAAGGGAACGGTTTGGTAAGGGTCTTGCCCTTGTTCAGCGTTTAGAGGTCCTGCAAGGGACCTGGGTCAAATTTAGTAGGATCTCCTTCAATACCCAAAGGTATTGGATGGCAGGGATCCAAACTCTTTGACCCCCTCATAAGTTAACTACTATTAATACTATAACCCGGCTATTTAGGACTGTATCCCTGCTGACTCAGACTACTTAGTCGAGGGTAACGTCACCTCCAAAAGAGGGGCCTACCATAATTTGCATTAATAACTTAATTCATTATCTTTCAATAATCCGACCCTTTAGGAATGTATCCTTGCTGACTCAAACTACTGGGTTGAGGGTAACGTCACCTTCAAAAGAAGGGCCTACTACAATAACTAAGATAGTCTCTTAAACAAGTGCAAAAGTGCGAAAATAATCAAAGGTTATACTAATACACGAGTCAGATCCAAGTGATTCATCTTGTCTATCTGTTTTTATTTTTATTTTTATTTTTCAGCATTTAGTTAGTTTTATTTTCTTAGTTTAAAAATATTTTCTAACATTTTGATTTGGTTAGACGTTGAGGATAAACCAGTACTAAAAGCTCTTGTGTCCTTGGACGACCTCGGTATCTTACCAACACTATACTACGTCCACGATGGGTGCACTTGCCCATATGTGTGTTTAGTGTTAGTAAATATCATGTTTTATAAATTTAAAACTTGGCTAAAAGTGTAAAAATGGCTTAAAATATACATCTAAAACATATACACACTTGCACGCATCAAACATACACAAATGAGTACTAATCTAATGATCGTTTTGAACTAAACTAATAGAGTCGTCTCAAAACCTTTGGTCAATAATATTAATATATTATGCATTAATCAACAGTCTTTATTAATAAACTAAATTGGTAATTTACCTGGTCCGTAACATATGCCATAGCGACGGAGCGGGAGATGTTTATCGCGTTTAATCTCTGTTCAGACTTCAGTGGCAAAATTGTGCAATTCCGGTGTTCTATCTACAAAATTTTGAATTTCCCATGATTTTGAGATTGCATACGGGTACACCATATAACTTTCCTTAGGTGATGCGCCTTGTTTTATATCATCTTCTTCTTTATGTATTTCTAGTTTCGGAGTTTCAGCAACCAAAAAACCGACAACAAACGGGTGCTTCACCATCGGGAAAACCAAAGCCCGGGACTCGGGAATAAATTCTGCCTACAATCACATTAATATGTATCCTAAATTGAACAAAGAACAATCAGAAACAAAAAAAAGAGTATGTAGGTCCCCTTGAGTCTTATGGATCGTAACAGAATCGTCTATCTAACCTAGAGTGCGGAATCCTCTAGATCGGATTGTAGCAGAAAACGTGTAGGAAACAGAAACAACAATTCCAAACAAACCGGATCTTTATTGATTATCTATCAATCTGATTACAATCAATCCAAGATCCCTAACCAAACCCTAATTTCGTCCAAACCCTAATGTTCTCACGAAATTGCTCTCTAACAACTGTTTTGGCTGATTAACCTTAACCCTAATGTCTAACCTTGTTTATATAACACAAGGTTCACAACTGGGCTAGGTTAAAGACTCCTGGGCTGCGAATTGGACAGGCCCAATTCGCCCCCCATCACCCAATCCTTTGGGTTTAGTTAGCCCAAACAATACAACTAACTATTACAAAGCTAAACCCGCTAACCGTTTATCGTTTAACTAATTACAAGATATCCAAAGACCAAATCTAAGCTGTTGTCACAAACATGCACCAACAAACTCCCCCTTGACAATAGCTTCATAAAAACTTTGTCTTGAGTCAAAACTTTGTCTTCGGTCTTCTTGCAATCTTCATGCAGTCTTGCACTGTCTTTGGTCTTTGGATAGCTTCAGCTTCAACGGCTTCTGTCAGCAACAGACTGTCAGCAACAGACTCCCCCTAAGCTGATGCATCCAATCACCAAACTTCAACACGTTAGCGTTTGAGTAAACTCCAGTTCAGCATTTGCACAGCAATCGTCAACTCTTCAAACTTGTCTGCAATATAGAAAGGAGGTTCTACCATGCATCCAATCAAACTCTCATCTTCACACTTCACAGCAACTTCTCAGCAACAACTCGCTTCAATCTGTATACTATAAAACAAACATCTCGAGAAACCATAAGAATTTTTCAACAAAGTTAAATTAATTATTATTTTTCAAGAGATTAGTTAAACCGTATAACAGATTAAGCTTTTTCAACTTATCACCAACACGCAAAAACATTTTGTTCAACACACAAGAACAACCTGTCTGATTTAAAATTTTGAACTCACTTACTAACACCGTCTCCCCCTATCAGCAACAATTCCTCCAAGAATAACAGTTTTCCGTACATTAAGAATTTTAAACAGAAAAAGACACTATTTTTGGATTTTTTATATTTTCTGAAAGCAAGTAAATACAAAAGCAATAAACACTCTATTTTTGTGAGAATCATCGGTAAGAAGATCATATCAGCACAATCAGACTGTTTCACACAATTAGATAATTCGTTATTTAATTTTTCATGAAAAGCAGTTCAAGACGATTACCAGTATGTTTGTCCACTTAAACAAAATGCATGAACATTTCAAGTACCATTACCATATGATACGTTAAGGTAATTTTATTTACTGATATACTAGCGTGTCCCACTTCAGGATGTACCCCCGCGATCAAGGTATGCACAAGGATTCATCGTAGTAGGTGAGTATACTGATGTCATCCTTTAAGATATCCTGTCTGTGTCTAGTTCTGCATTTAACCTGTTTTATCATGTTTTGATTTCGTAACCATGAACACCCAAATAAATACTAATCAAATCCTGGAAATATAAACAGCACACTCTATCATGCAAGTATCTTCCCTACCACATATTTCACAAGTCCAATCCAGAGTTCTGAAATCTTAACTGGGAATAGATTGAGAAGAGAACATAATAGATCTTTAGTAGAGATGGTATAATATACAAATCAAATGAGATTTTCTCAATTTGATATAGGTTTGTTGGGTTTCTTTTGGGCACTTGAGGGCCTCTTTCGGGTGTATTAGATCTATAGCGCGACAACGTACAGCTAGGTCAGCATGTATCTGGATGCAGCAGAAGCTGTCGTTGCCTAGCACCTCCAGGTCAGCATATATCTGGATGCAGCAGAGGAGGTACACGACTTTTTTCAGAGAAGATTTCAGAATCAGATCAAAATTGTCTGTATCGGGAAATATACAGACATTCAAATAGAAATGAGCTAATTCCAAGTGACTATCTTTCCTGGGGTCATGTACAATTTTAGTTCTAACAGACAGACAGCCAAGATATCCCTAGTTGAAACAACAGTATAAAGACCCAAAACTTTAGATTTTGGCAATCTATCAACGCAAGAATTAAGGTCATTAAACCATACACCACTGATGTGTTCCCCACTCATATTCAGTTCATTTAAGTTTATATCACATTGGTAAGTTGATTATTTCATGCTTTTTGCCTACTGGTACATCATATAATGAAGCTGCTATCACACTTAAGCAATTTATGTTCAATTTCAGTGTGACAGTCTAACTTGCTGATGTACTATCATTTCTTCTTTTTCACACAGTGAAATCTCATTTTTGATTTTCTTTTTTTTTTATGTTTTTGATTTTTCAATTTTTTTGTGTTTTTGATTTTTTTAAGAAAACAGTAAACTATTTACAAAAATTCTTATGAAAAACCAGTTATTCAGGATTCCTCATCCCGTTGAGTTCGACTAAGTGTTCAAAGCGAGCCCTGTCAAATGCTTTAGTATAAAGATCTGCCAGGTTATCTTCTGTGTCAACTCGATGTAATTCAATTAGTCTTTTTTTCAGCACAATCCCGTATAAAATGATGACGTATGTCAATATGTTTTGTGCGACTGTGGTTCACGGGATTATTAGTTATTGAAATAGTGGCATTATTGTCTATCATAATGGGAGTACGAGTGAAATCCAAACCGTAATCGCGCATCTGCTGTTGAATCCAGAGAACCTGAGAGCAGCAGCTTCCAGCAGCAATATATTCAGCTTCACACGTAGATGTAGACACACAGGATTGCTTCTTGCATTGCCAAGACACGATCCTGCCTCCTAAGAACTGACAACCACCTGTTGTAGACTTTCTGTTCGACTTGCATCCTCCAAAGTCTGAGTCAGTGTAAGCAACAAATGTCAAATCACTATCAGCTGGATACCATAACCCAAGTTTAGGTTTCCCCTTCAAGTAACGAATAATTCGCTTCACTGCTTTCATGTGTGACTCTTTAGGATTCGCCTGATATCTGGCACACAAGCATACGGCAAACATGATGTCGGGTCTTGAAGCAGTCAAGTACATTAGAGAACCAATCATTGCCCTGTATTGAGTAGGATCAACATCTTCAGTGCTTTCATGATCTGGGCCAAGATTGTGATTTTCACATATGGGTGTGTTGGAAGTAGTGCAATCATTCATTTTGAACCGACTCAAAATGTCATACACATACTTTGTTTGATGAATAAACATCCCATCCGCCTTCTGTTCAACTTGTAATCCCAGAAAGTAAGACAGCTCACCCATAGCACTCATTTCGAACTTGCTCTTCATCACCCGCTCGAACTCTTTACACATGCTTTCATCAGATGACCCAAAGATGATGTCATCCACGTACACCTGTACCAGCAGAAAATCTTCCTTCTTCCTCTTGATGAACAGTGTACTGTCAATCTGACCTCTTTCAAAACCATGCTTGATCAGATGTGTAGACAGTGTCTCGTACCACGCCCTGGGAGCTTGATGTAACCCATACAAAGCCTTATCAAGTTTGTACACTCGATCTGGATAATCTGGATCAACGAACCCATCTGCTTGTGAGACATACACCACTTCTTGGACTTTCCCGTAAAGAAACGCACTCTTCACGTCTAGTTGGAAAACTTTGAAGCCCTTGAAAGAAGCAAAAGCTAGAAACAAACGAATTGCCTCCAACCTCGCCACTGGTGCAAACACTTCATTGTAATCAATTCCTTCTTGCTGATTGAAACCTTTGACCACCAATCGAGCCTTGTTTCGCGTGACTATACCTCTTTCATCCTTCTTGCACCTAAACACCCATTTAGTGCCAATTTCTCTTTCACCTTTAGGAAGATCAACCAACTCCCAAACCTTCAACTTCGCAAACTGAGCCAATTCCTCTTGCATAGCTTCAACCCATGAATTATCTTTAAGAGCCATATGAATGTTCTTCAGCTCCTCTTGGGAAATAAAGCAACTATACAAGCACTCGTTCACTATCCCAGTCTTCTCAATCGACACAAATAAACCAGTATTCGCTGCTATGCTTCTTCTTGTCTGAACACCTGCAGCAGGATCTCCAAGTATCATGTCAACTGGATGATCTCTATTTGCTCGTGTAGTAGCCACAGCATCGACTTCCAAATTGTCACCCAGGTTTGAGCCAACCGCCCCCTGAATATGCTGATCCGCAAACGGATTAATGAAATCCTCCCCCTGATTGGGTTCGGGTTCATCGTCACTTGAATCAGTATCAGCAGCATCTTGGGAAGGTTCCGGAGCATCTGTCATATCAACATTCGATCTAGGCATGAACTCGCCTTCATCGTCACCAATCACTGTTTGAATTAGCTGAGACTCGTCTGCATTGGAAAACTCAGGAATATTAAATGATTTAAAAACACTTTCATAATCATATAATATAGCTGGTCCACTCGTTGACTGTTGAGGTTTGTAAGAAGTGATTTCAACATTAAATACAACCTCAATTTTACCAGTTTTTATATTAAAAACCCTTTTATTCGGTGCGCCAGGTACGTAACCTAGAAAGTAGCCCTCGTCAGCCACCTCACCGAATTTTTGTTTATCTTTATTTCGCACAATGGTGCAGGGTAATCCAAATGGTTCAAAGCCTTCTAAGTTTGGTTTCTTGTTAAACATTAATTCATGACAAGTTTTGTTAAAACGTTTAACAGCCAAAACTTTGTTTAGGACATAGCAAGCTGTATTCACAGCTTCTCCCCAGAAAAGAACTGGTAGCTTAGAATCTGAAAGCATTGTCCTAGCGGCTTCAATCAACGTCCTGTTTTTCCTCTCAGCAACTCCATTCTGTTGAGGCGTATAAGGAGCAGAATATTGATGTTCAATTCCCTTGCGAAGACAGTAGAGATCCAGAATACGATTCTTGAACTCCGTGCCATTATCACTCCTTATCCTCTTGATCTTTGCATCATGGACGTTTTCCAATTTTGTAAAAAGATCTATCAACATCTCTGCTGTCTCATCTTTTGTACCTAAAAAGAAAACCCATGAATAACGTGAGTAATCATCAGTGACAACTAAACAATAGTACTTTCCACCTATGCTCCTCACGTTCACTGGACCGAATAAATCCATGTGAAGTAATTCGTAAGGGGCATCTATGGAATTTACTGTTTTTGATTTATGAGGTTTCTTATGTTGTTTTCCCTTTTGACATGGAAGACATTTGTCTTCCACTTGAAACCTCCGCAATGGAACCCCTTTCACTAGCTCATTTTTAACAAGATAGTTCATTTTGCGATAGTGAATATGGGCCATGCGTCTGTGCCACAACATTGATTCAGCTTCAGATGCTTTTGATAGTAAACACGCCACCACTGCAGTTGGATCCTTAGCACCCATGTCCATGACATAAGTGTCATTTCTCCTTGGCGCTCGCATCACTATCCAATCGTCCGGTATCTCCAAACCTGGTTTCAACACCAGTGCTTCAGTCTTGGTAAAATGAACCGAGTGACCCTTGTCACAGACTTGTGACACGCTCATAAGATTGTGTTTAAGCTGCTCCACATAGTTCACTTTGTCCAGCGTGATCTTCCCATTGGTCACCTTTCCTCGTCCAGTAATTCTACCACCTTTCGCACCCGCAAAATTTACTTGTCCTCCATCATATTCTTCAAATTCAGTCAACAACCTCGCATCCTCCGTCATGTGCCTAGAGCAGCCACTATCAACATACCACAAGTTGATAATCCTCCTTAGCAGCTCCTGCACACACCAACCAAGAAATTAGTTAGATTGGGGGACCCAAGCCTTAATGGTCTTGGGTCGTCCAAATTCACCAACCACCGGAACATCCATCCAATATCCATTACTCCTAACTGGAGTCTTGGATCTTAGACCTGTTGGAATTTGATTTTGACTTCCACTAGGTCTTTGGTCATGAGGGTTCCTATGTGTGTTTGGACTATTTGACCTTTGAAAATTTTGATTTTGATTCCAAGAAGCATTATTATTATAATTTCTAAAGCCATTGTTATAAAAATTTCGACTACCATTATTTTGGTATCGATTTTGATATTGACCTTGACTTCTGAAATTATTTGTATTTTGATTGTTCATTCTTGGTGAACTGCTTCTAGGTCTCTCGAATCTGCCTGGTGGAGATCTAGGCTGAAATCTAGGTTGATTTCTTTGAAAACGAGGAACTTGTGGAGTTCCTTTTTTAGCCTTATCCACACCAACAGCAACTTTCTCTGGTTGCTTAGGAGCATATTGCTTTGGAGAGTTGGACTCTCTCTCCTGCTTATCACCATTCTTCTCTGGTGACTTCTCTCTCTTCCTCTCATCCACCTATGCTTCATTCTTTTTGTTAGGACAGCAGCTAGCTACATGTCCTCTGGTGTGACATTTGAAGCATGACATCCTTTTCGAAGACTTCTTATCTGAAGCCTTTGAACTAGATTCAGGCTTTGATGATGATGCTTTAGAAGAATCTGGTTCAGTTTGCTTAATTTCAGAATTTTCTTTGTTTTTATTTTTAGCAAACTCTACGTTCGATTCATTTCAATAACAGCTGTCTCATTTTTCATGTCACTTCCTTGAACAAAATTTATCTTTTTAGCAAAAGTTGAATTTTTATTCTTAGGTTGTGAAGTGTTCTTTTTCAAAGCTGGTTTGCTGTTATTATCCTTCTTAGCATCACCTCTCTCAGACTCATCACCTCGACTTGCTGTGGAACTACTTGGTGCTGTTGACATGAAATTTGTTAGCTCATCTTCATCAGGTAGGAATGAATAATCATGACTAAGAGGAGGTGGGACTTCATTAAATCCTTGGAATCCCACACTAGTCTTGTCATTACTCTTCTTTAACCCACCCATCATATGTTTCATAACAAAAGCAGAATCCCTGAATTGACCCAATTTCTTTTCAAGTTCAACAATTCTGAGTTGAGCATCTGACAACTCTTTGTTTTTATCAGAAATCTCTTTTGTTTTTTCAGCCATCATGTCATGAGCTAAGTCAATGACTTGAAGTTTTTCATTTAATTTGCAGGTTACGGCTTCAATTTCACTTTCATAACCTTTTATTTTCTTCAAGTATGACGTTTCATTTCTTTTAGCAAAAAAGTTTGATTCTTTAATTTTAGACATCTCGCTTACCAAACTTTTGTTTTGTGCTGACAACTTGTCAACCTCACCCTGTAGTTCATGACATTTTAAGCACACAGAATTAGATTTTACCTCTCCTGTTTGTTTGTCAAGGTTGGCCATTAGAGCAGCAAGCTGAGCTTCCAATTGTTTATACTTAGCATCCTTTTCCTCAGCTTCTCTTTCATATTCTGACTTTTGTTTTTCATCTTCAGCACCTGTTGTCTGATCAACTTTCTTTTCTTCAGCTCTATTTTCTACCTTCACCTCAGCATCCACTTTCACTTCTGCATCATCTACTTTAGCTTCACCATCATCGACTGGAGTAATCTCTGCCATGAATGCTTGAGTGACATTCCCATCATTTTCTAAGTGAATGCTCCAATCGTATGAACCCTCTCTTGCAGTAGAGATCAACGCCTTTGAGCTAGAGTTGCTTGATGCATTCCTGTTGTTTGAACTCTGACTCGAGTTGTCTTGTTTTTGTTTCTGACACTCCCTAGCAAAATGCCCATAACTTTGACAGTTAAAGCACCTCACTTTGGCCTTGTCGAAACCAACAGACCTCCCAACAAACTTCCTTCCAGTTCTATTCATAAACCTCTTCACACGCCTAGAAATCATGGCCATTTGCCATTGCAAATCCATCTCTTCAAGATCATCAGGGTCAATCTGATCATAGTCTTCATCTAAAGTAGCATGATCAGAAATCTTTCCCTGAATATAGTTTTCATAGGAAGCAACAAACGAAGCAAGTAGAGCCAGATGCTCTTCAGCAGACTTCACACTCATTGGCATTGACTTAGCACTAGTACTCTGCTTAGAAGCTGACGATTTCTTTACTCCTGATGATCCTCCTGAAGCAGCAACAAAACACACATCACCATCCTGATTCACCATAACCTGCTCATTCTCACATGATAAAAACGCAGTAGCAGAGTCGCTAGAAGCGTTGTTAGATGAAGAAGATGTAAGCCCATTGTAAACAGCCGGATCTTGAACCTGATCATATCCAGTATCTTTCTTCTTCATGCTGAGCTCATAAGCTCTTAACTTTCCTACTACCTCTTCAAGATCTTTTGTTTCATAATCTGCTTCACCCTTGATCATTAAAGTGTAGATATCCCACTAAGTAGGCAAAGCATCTAGCAGCTTGTCATTCTTCTCTACGTCAGAATAGCAATCGATCTCATAATTGTCCATTTCTGACATCAGATGGTAGTAACGAGTGATGACGTCTTCAAGTGA
Source organism: Helianthus annuus (assembly GCF_002127325.2). Classification (NCBI taxonomy): domain Eukaryota; kingdom Viridiplantae; phylum Streptophyta; class Magnoliopsida; order Asterales; family Asteraceae; genus Helianthus; species Helianthus annuus. The sequence continues at coordinate 26,461,361 of NC_035434.2, read as the reverse complement.
CTCGTGCTTCATGTACTTGAAAACAGCAAACTGCTTCTTCAGTAGATCAATCTTGTTCTTCTTGACATCAGCATTACCAGCGTATCTTTTCTCCAAAGCATCCCACATATCCTTTGAGTTAGTGTACTTTTTGAAGGTATGTTTGATGCTATCAGGAAACGACATTTTGATTGCAGCCAAGGCTCTCTTTTCAGCCTCATACATCTTTTTATCATTATCTTGCATGTTCACATATTCTGTTCGACGTGGTCTGCCCTCAAAGTCGTGTGTTGGATTCACGTAACCATCTTCGATGCATATCCACATGCGCGTATCCTGATATTCAATGAAGGACTGAAAACGATCCTTCCATGTCAGATAGTTTTCCACCTTCATCATCTTAGGTGGTTTGTTGGTAGTACCAACCTCATGCTCCATCTTCAACAGCTCGTTCAAAGTAGACATGTTTGACATTTTAACGTTAACAGACTGAGAAAACCGTACAAAATTTGTCCGAAAACAGTGGTTACCAAATTACACCGTTAGAATCGTTTCGAAAAGACGAATCCAATTTTTTTTTTGTTTTTGTCCTAAAAATCACACGAGTTCAACGGTGCAAACGGTTCTGTCCAATGAGCTACGGATCAATTTTTATTTGCAAAACACTGAAAATTTTCCGACGCTTGCCAATGGAAATTCCACCCCTTAACTCCTCTACTAATTTCGCTAGTTCTAACTTAATTTCGCTGGTTCTCAGTTAATTTTGCTAATTTTGCTGGCCAAACTGTTAAATATGCTGGTCTAGTTCGCTGAGATGTTCAAGTTCGCTGATCAGTTAATTTCGCTGGTCAAGTCAAATTCGCTGGTAAATTCGCTATAACAACGACTGGTAAAGTCGCCGAAAACCGTAATAATTTCGCTGTGAAAACTATACGGTTACCAAAGTCGCCTTTGGATTTAACTTCGCCGATCACCGAGGTACTTAGTCACAAAATCGCCGGAGAATTAATTTTGCTGGTCAGTCAGCGAAATTGATCAAAATCGCCAGTTAAATCTGGAAACTTGATCTGTTCGAAAATTTTGAAGATTTTTCTGATTTTCTAACAACTTCCTGCACAATCAAAGCAGCAAATCAGCAAAAAATTTCGAAAATTTTTCAATAACAGATTGAATAAACTTAAGAACACACGAAGAACAGTCTTCGAATCTTCAAGCCTTTTCAGCCAAAATCCTTCAAACAGTCAATCAGAAACTATCCTGAAAACCTGCAAATCAGCAAACAAACAAACCAAAAGATCAAACAGCCAAAAAATTTCGAAAATCTGTATCAAACCAAGAAAAATTTCGAAAATTTATAAACCCTAATTTTCAGGTTTATCAAAAATTCCGAAAATACTCCCTGTTTCTGCAGCAAACAATTCTGAACCGAGCAACCAAGAGCCTAACGCTCTGATACCAATTGTAGGTCCCCTTGAGTCTTATGGATCGTAACAGAATCGTCTATCTAACCTAGAGTGCGGAATCCTCTAGATCAGATTGTAGGAGAAAACGTGTAGGAAACAGAAACAGCAATTCCAAACAAACCGGATCTTTATTGATTATCTATCAATCTGATTACAATCAATCCAAGATCCCTAACCAAACCCTAATTTTGTCCAAACCCTAATGTTCTCACGAAATTGCTCTCTAACAACTGTTTTGGCTGATTAACCTTAACCCTAATGTCTAACCTTGTTTATATAACACAAGGTTCACAACTGGGCTAGGTTAAAGACTCCTAGGCTGCGAATTGGACAGGCCCAATTCGCCCCCCATCACCCAATCCTTTGGGTTTAGTTAGCCCAAACAATACAACTAACTATTACAAAGCTAAACCCGCTAACCGTTTATCGTTTAACTAATTACAAGATATCCAAAGACCAAATCTAAGCTGTTGTCACAAACATGCACCAACAGAGTATATCCTATTCCTATATTTAGTAACATAAAAGTGTACCTGCTGTTTCAAGAGAGGAGCATTTGCTGCTCTTAATCCTGTTGGGATGCTAAAATCACCTCCTAACACACCTACATCATAAATTCATCAAAATTTTAATAACAACCAAAAACAAACATTAACAAAATAACAAAGTTTGCTAAAAAACACAGAGAATGGCGAGTCTTTAACCTTACTATGACAATAAAAATTGTTGAAGGTGACCTAAACCCTAGCTTGGCCGCTAAGTAACACAAAGTTAGAATCGGGTCTTAATAGGTATTGATTTACTGAGAAAATCAAATGAAGGTATAAATTTTAACCTGATTCATCGAACCTGAAACATTGTCATCAGATCTTGATCGCCAAAAAGCTGGTTTTACAGCCGTAACCTTAACCGCCGCCGTCACCATTGATGTTCAAAGGTTCCACCATCACTGATCTCTCTCTATCCTCTTGTCGCTCATATTTTCTCTCTCTAGCTCTAGAGTGTCTTCATCTGTATAGAGACGGAGTAATGGGAAGGGGATTCTGAGAAACCCTACTTCATACATGGATTTGGGCAGGCTTCCCAGTTTTGTGTTTGGAAAGGTTCACCGGATCAAAGAGAAACTTCCACATACTGGATCTGTTGGCTCCATTGCAATGGGTTTTTAGGGCTTAAAAAATGAGGGAGAGGAGATGGTTATGCTCAGATGTAAAAATGCCAGGAGCTTTTGAAATTTGAAATCCTGCCTGTGGATGCGAAGCTGGCTGCAGATCTGGTCTTCTGCCAGAGGAGAGAGTAGATGGAGGCGGACATGAAATGAGATACCCTGAAACCCTAATGTGGTATCCGTGTTTTCTTCTATTTGTGAGTGAGGGTATAATTGGGATTGTAAATTATATTGTGTTTTAGAGGGTTGTACAACATGCTTTAGAGATGTTTTAAGGGAATTTATATGACCTTAAGAAGTCCTTTGGATATGCTTATTAATGTAGTATAGATAGAAGTTTTCGCCGTTCAAAAAAAGTTTATATTTTATCTTTTACTTATCAATATAAAAACGGGGGAGATTCATTGAAGAAGAAAAAAAAAACAAACGGTATAATTGTAAAACATTAAACAGTTTTCTCTCATCTCATTTATTATTATCTTGGACTAATAATTAGTCATAAAGACTATCATCCTCTATACTAAAAATTTTGTTTACAAACAACAGAATTTATTCTGCATGTTTTGAAATTTATACTACACATATTGAAATTTACCCTACACAGCTCGTAATAAATCGTAGACACCTCGTAATTTATCCTATACTTAAATTTTTTTTTCTTCTTTGAAAAAATATTTTTTTTTTAAATAAGTTAGAAATTTAATGTAGTTAGCTATTAAAAAGTAAGACTACCAATTAATGATCTATCTAAATTTATCATATACCCTTATAATAATATTAAATAGAAAAATTAAACGAAGTAAAATGAATGACTCTTATTTGTTGAAATTTCTTATTTTTTATTTTTACAAAAAATTTATTCTCATTTCAACCCGCTACTATATAAAACTATTTTAAAATACTTTCATATATATAAAAATTTATACACTTTGTAGACTTACATGCTAATTTAGTGATTATATTTGTAGTATCATACCTTCTTATTATACTTCTAATCATTAATCAGATTATTTATTTTTATTATCAAGTCATATTTTTTACTTGTAATAAAAAATATAGGAGCACTATCTAGGATTTTTTATTAAAACTCGCTACATTCTTTCATCCTCATTGTTTATTCATATTTTATTTTAAAAAAAGTTCAAAGTGTTCTACCGGAGAGTTCAAACAACGAGTGGACAACTCATTAGTCATTATCATTCTTCTCCGCAACCACCTACACCGATCTGCGAGCTTCAACTCTCTCGTCTTTGGTAGATAGAAATGAAATGGAGATGTCCTACTGTAATTTGGTACATGGAACTAGAGATTGAAAATGAAAAACTTTGCTGGAAGTTGTAACTCAGAATGTAGTTGACTGTGTAGTGGGTTAATTTGAGATTTATATCAGGTTCGGGTAATTACCCGAGAATCAACTGGACCCGTATGTAAAAAAAACTGGAACCGACCCATTAAGTAGGGTATTATTTCGGGTAGCTATATTCATGGTGTTCGGTTCTCGGGACGGTTCTACCACGGGTTGGTTCGGGTTTTCACAAATGCTCACCCCTATTTTTGTGTATGTTTTCTACCTTTAAGTTATGCAATTTTATTGGTAACATTCTAATTTTCATAAACTTGATATTAATTAGCATCTATCGCATTTGAAAGTTCAAGCATGACGAATCTATTCAGCACACCAGATTTTGACGGGCTCCTGTGTCTTCAAAAGTTGACACTCCTTAATTGCGATGAGTTAAAAGAGATTCACTCATCCCTTGGAAAACACTCAAGTATTGAATACGTAAGTGTAAGAAATTGTAACCATCTTAGCCTACTCGGTGTAGAGGAGGCAAGTCCTTGGAGAATGCCCTTTCACGTCAATGCCACATCAACATCTAAGGAGGATGCCCCTCTAAGAATGGAATAAGGGAAACAGAGGATGGACGTATATATATATATATATATATATATATATATATATATATATATATATATATATATATATAGGGGCCGCTAAAATGAAAACCACCTCGAGTTGTAAGAACCGCGAGAACTACACCCCACGGAGGGGCGTTCGCCGCGATTTTTTTTTTACAAGTAGATGTGTGCATTATAAACACGGCCGTAAAAAATCACGGCGAACACCCCTCCGTGGGGTGTAGTTTTTTACACCTCAAGTTTGGTGGAAAAAAAAGAAAAAAGAAAAAAAATTAAAAAACACCAAACTTGAGGTGTAAAAAACTACACCCCACGGAGGGGCGTTCGCCGTGATTTTTTACGGCCGTGTTTATAATGCACACATCTACTTGTAAAAAAAAATCGCGGCGAACGCCCCTCCGTGGGGTGTAGTTCTCGCGGTTCTTACAACTCGAGGTGGTTTTCATTCTAGCGATCCCCTATATATCTATACTATATATAATATACATATCCAAAGGACTTCTTAAGGTCATTGAAATTTCCTTAAAACACTCCTAAAACATGATGTACAAGTCTTTTAAGCACCAGAAAATTTCACTTTCCATTTATACCCTTTCCCCCTAAACTAAACACACGAACACAAAAAAAACTAGGGTTTCTCTCGTCTCTCATTTGTTCCGCCACTCATCCTCTCATCCTCTGCTCTCTCTCTCTCTCTCTCTCTCTCTCTCTCTCTCTCTCTATATGGCGATTCCTGGCGACTTCATCAGGCCTCTCTCTCGGATCTCGCCAGATCTCTCACCAGATCTGTGAGGATTTCACCAGATCGATGAAGGTAACCTCCTGTTCTCTCTCTCTCTCTCTCTCTCTCTCTCTCTCAAATTCATCAAGAATGCTGAACCGGACTTTATCTTTTTGTTAATGTTACATATCGTAAGAGCTTGTGAAGGTGTTGACTGAATTATGGATTGTTTTTGCCCTAAGTTTTCAAAGTTATGTTTCTGACACTATTTTTTGCATTGTTTGAAGTTTTTTTCAGGTTTGAATAGATAGGGTTTTGATCGATTGGTAGATCCTTTGTGATAATCTATTTACCAAGGCTAGATTTAGCATTTTTTTTCTGTTACGGTTGGTTTATTTTTAGTTTCAGTGTTATTTTTTTGTGATTAGCTTATATTCATCTTTGGTTTTATATGTTTGGCTTTATGCAACCCAATATTGGTCCGCAAATTAATGCATCAACAGTTGGGAAAGCTCTGGTTGTGGATATCTGTTGGAGCACTCCTTGGGTTTTTGATTATCTTCAACATATTCTTTATCGTAGCACTAACTTCCCTGAATCGTACGTATACATTTGCATCACATTTTCTTCCTCAGTCTCTTGCTTTAGATTTGACTCTATGAATCTTTTCTTCCAGCCCCGGTGTGATGCTAAACCTGTGATCAGAGAGGAAAATGATATAAAGAATTCAAAAAATAACAGCTTACAGTAGGCTCAGCTGGTAATGGGTTGGGTCAGATTGTTTTTTTGTAAGAAATTAGTAGTTTTATATATGAGTTATACTCATTCAGTAACAATATACTTTAAAGGATGGCCAATCACATGAGCTTTGGTGGACCTCCCGTGAAAACTGAGACAGCTGAAGAAGCTGATGAACTTATGGGAGTAGATGAAAAGGCATCTGAAATTGGTAATTTAACTGATACACTTCACATTACCTGTTTTTATTACTTCGATGACAAGTTTGATTTTGTTATTTCAGAGGTAGAAGTTCTTTCAGCCCCTCCAAAGTTAGTTTACAGTAAATTAATCTTGCGGTGAGGAATTTGATTCTAGCTCTAAAAGTTCGCTGACCTAATAGTAATGATTTTGTTTTTTTGTTTATCTAAATGCAGCTTCACTAGAAAGCTATTGGTGGTTATAGCAGACAAGTGGGATAATCATGTTCTGGTCATGGACAAAGTTGCTCCACAAAACTGGAAGGTTTAAACAACATGCTTGGTTATTATGTTATCTTTATAGCAAACTCGGTTTTTAGCAAAATCAGTTGATCTGTTGTAAAGTGGTTTAGTCAAATAGAAGAAACAAGTGACATAGTCGGTTTTGAGCAAGACCAGTTAATCTGTCTTTTAACTATGATATTTATCAGTTTTTTTATGTGGGTTTTTGTTATTTCAATCTAATTTAGAAGTTATTGATATACAGAATGGAGTCAGCTTACAGGACATGGGTCAGACAGAAGAAAGAAGGGGTTAAATCTGTTGATTTGGATGAATTTTGTAGGGAGCTTCAAACTACTTTAGGCACAGCAAAGTGGCAGGTTGGTTTATCTTAAAGATCAGCTAATTTGTGATTAATATATGTTTAAACCCTAATTGTTGAATTCAGTTGGACGAGTTTCAAAGTGCCGTTAGACTGAGCTAAAAAACAGCGTCAACGACGTTAGAACAACCCGACACGAACAATTCGTTTCCGCAATATCATCCCAGATTTCCGCAGTCGAATCGACGTTAAAAGAATATTTCAGTGGGGTTTTGCAACTGATTATACGCAGAGAATATCTCTCAAGCTGCTGGGCATTGAGAACAGATGTGCAAATCCTATGCCCAATTCTCTACAGTCCAATTCGCAGTCCCCGCTCATCCCCACTTCCCCATACATCCTTTCTGGTCATCTGGCCCCAGAACAATCAATAAAGAAGGCAGCAGCATCTTTTCTTCCCTTACTTCTGTTGCCGATTCCGTCTTCTCCAACGTCGTTCGTGCTCCAGAAGATCCGATTCTCGGGGTAACTATTATTATATTGTCTACTTGATTTTTCATTGTTATGTTGTTTGTTCAGTTAGATATAGCTTTTGCGTTTTGGTTAAACAAACTCGTATGATATAGTTTTCTTGTTATTGTTTGATTTGATATGAAAATGTGAAGATGTGTTCATGATCTGTTAAAAGTTTTGCCTTGTTATTGTTTGATTGATGTCTTTGCTTGATTCGCACATTTTATAATAACTATTTCAAGATTCATATTCATGTTAAATTGCTGAGATACTAGCAACATTTTGTTTGATATGGACTATTGGATCCTGTGCATGATGCATTCAGGTTATGGTTGTATCTGTTCTCTTTGAGATAGTTTCGTACTGTTTTAAACCTCATTAGCATGCTTAAGGATGAAAAACTGGCTATATGAAGCGGGTTCTGGTGACAGGTTTGGGTAAATGCGGGATATAAGCAAAATGACTTTGGGTCAAAAATTTCCGCTTTAAAAACTATGAATTTGGCTCGGCATCAAATGGTTCTGGACAAAAATAAAGTTGGTTAAAGTAAGTCGTTTTAGAAAAAATAAAGCAATGACTCGAAAGGTCCCAAATGGCCAAAATGGACCCGAATTGATACTTTTTAAATCAAACGTTCAATTTTTTGTCATTGAAGGAGCCTCTTTGTACCTTACCTGCTTATTTAAGCAAATAATTTTGGAACTCTTTGTTCTCTCGGGTGGTGTTTAGAAATAATCTTTTTCACAATGAATAAAAATAGGATTCTATATTGCTCTTGATTGTCATGTCTGCTTGAGTGATGTGAGAGTACATTTTAGTGTCTAAAATGTCTTTTTATTCTACTGCCATTGTTTGTCTTGCATAAGATTAGATTTAATAAAATGCTTTTTGATGTTCCAAATAAAAACAATACTCGACACCATTAAATATTCAAAAGGATGCATGGTTGATGTGGCCATTTTGACCCATTTACTAATTAATGGCTTGATTCGGGTTTAGCCTTCATCTCTAACGGCCTAATATGTCAAATGTATGGAGCAAAAAATAAAAAAGAGTTTGCTAAAGAGGAATATGGTCGAAAAGTATACAACCTCTAGATAGTTGCATTCAAGACCATTAAGAATTATTGTAATTATCTATTTAGTGGACTGAAAGACCTAGCCAATATTGGTCTGTGTGTTTTGTAAGGATAGTTCACTGAAATCAAATTATTATTTTTAATAATCTAATTTTAAATGATCTTGTATGGAACGGTTTATAGTTGGGTAACATGTTGGCTTTGCGTCATCTGTTGGCCAAAATGGGTTATGTTAACCTTCAAGGGGACAAGGGGGTGGTGCAGTATTAACCTCGTGACAATAGTGATGGTTTTGACTGATCAGCTAACATTTCGGTCAGCAAACGGTGATTGGTTGTATACCATATTATTATGTGCTCTAATTATTGACAAGACGAAGAAGAAAATGTTCAGCAGCTTCCTTGAGTTCAAGTGGCACTAGCAAAAGAGAGGATAAAGTGGCTGGAGGCAAAAGAGAAAAGAAAAAAATTCATGTTGGCAGGTATTTAGTTTTACCTTTATTTTGTATGTTTTTCTGATGTATTTCTATCCAGTGATGAGCAAATGGCCCCACTACCAGACCAAATCTAGGTACATTTTCGATACATATTTTGTACCGACTTTTGACATTTTCGGTACCGGTTCGGTACCGGTTTTTACCCTATAATACTGGTACCGAACCGTACCATACCGGGTATATTCGGTATCGGTATCCACTTTTGGATATTTATTAAAACAATCCGTGTTACCTGGAAAAAAGACTTTACTCAACATAGACTGCAAAAGTACACCCATAACCTCACCTTCACCCTAAAAAAGGTACACCCTTTTTTTGGCGAAATCAGACTGCAAAAAGAAGAGAACCATTCTGAACCATTTTGCTGTTTTGGTGAAATCTGAACCATTTTATAAGAGACTTTATTTGCAGCTCAAATCTCTATATCTCTGGTTTGCAAATAAGTCCATACATGAACGATTAAGCTATTAAACAAATGCTACAAAAGCACATATAACAATATAAATGGCATGTGGCTTTAGAAACATGTTCTCATAATCTAAATATTTGAATCTTGCATGCTTTTAGTGGTTGATTGTATGCTCAATGATACACTCTCAAAGCATCTATTTTACCGTATGAACTCCAAGTCATGTTTTTCTTGTTTTTATTTATAGTTGTGTTGCTATTTTATTTGTGCTCACATGCTAAATGTGTAACATGCAGAGAGTGTGGTTTATAGATACGGAACTGTGTTGCTAGATCTTTAGCGAGAAACATATCCCTCCAAGCCATGTAAATGTAACATGCATTCTATATTTTTTTAGTGGTGGCCTTTGTATATTTTTCTAATGGCGACGTTTGTATATTTTTCTAATGGGACTTTTGGTTGTTCATAGTACTTTGTTTGACGAAACTTTGTGTATTGTTTGTTAGCTGCAACTATAAGGGACTAGAGGTGCTGACCTGTTTACAACCAAAACTTGTTTAGTGTCAACCATAACCTGTTTGTGTAGTTGAGTGCTTGGATTCTTACAAGAAAATCAGGGTTTTTTTTGTTTAACATTTTGGGAATTCTTATGGGTTTTTTTTTTTTTTTTGTTTCAACACTTTGGGAATTATTATGGGGCCCATTGCATTTTTCGCAACATCTGTCATATTTCATTGCCCTTTTTGGTGAACCATCACTATTTTGATGAAATCACTTCCTTTTTTTGTGTTTTCGTGAGAAAACATTGGGTAGAACAGTCATACCTCCTATTTTCTTTCTCTGTTTCTGAATAATCATAGGTCTCTCACCTATAAAGTCGAGCTTGGTCTTTTAATCTCTACACACCTTCTCCCTCACTGGTACTGCTACAGTGACTATAGAACAATCTTGACACGAATACGCTACAGGTGCTAATCTTGGTTTGATATCATAAAAAATTTGATTCGAGTTATAAGACCAATCTTGATATATATCATAAAAAAATTGATTCAAGTTAAAAGAATACTAGATATATATAAAGTTTTATAAAAAGTTGTAAAGTTTTCTATATCCAAAGTATATTAAAATTATTAGTTTTCATGTTCAATGGTAATTAAGTTTTCTTGAAAGTGTTTAAATAATTAAAGTCCATCAAGTACTTTTTTGTATAAGGAACCACCAAACTTTCATTATCAATCCAATATATCTCATGGTTTCACATAGTTTTAGCCGGGCTACGTTCTCATGAGTCAAACCCAACAAGAATCCGAAAATTTTACACAAACCTGTAACGACATAAGTCCTAAAAATCGTGTTATATATATGAACCCAAGCACCACAAAAATCCTAAAAATCGTGTCATAGACATAAATCCAAACACCACATATGTATTGAGTAGACAATAACATGATTCGTGTAACCATTTTTTAATGCACTTCATGTTAATGCTTCAAAATTATAAATTTGCAACCAAAAATAGAGTTATAAACTTTGTTTTTGCACTTTCCTAATAGTGTATTTATTTTCTCATAAAATAGATTTTGTGCCTTAATTGCTTTCATAAATTACTTTTTTAATTACCTTTTAAAAACACCTGTAAGCGTCTAACATTGTTTTTTTATGTGTCGAAATTTGGTACAGTAGAGGAGAAGATACAAGAAAGTCACGAGCGAATGGGTGTATTGGTAAAACAGGAAGAGATACACGAGACTCTCGCATTTTGTTTTTGGTGTTTTGTCCAGCTACTTACTTGTTTTGTACTCTTGTTCTTAATTACATCTACTTCCTTGTTTTGTACTCTTCTTGTAGATAGATCACACCCAAGCTACAGCTAAAAAAATTAACAAAAGTATATCACTAAAGAATCAATAAACTAACAGAAAAACCAGTGCCAACATATCACGAATAAGAAAACTAATTTAAGTACTATACAATATATCACGAGACGACAAACTAACGGTAAACGAGTATCCAATTGTAAATCGTCACTCCCGCCGCATCGCGCGGGTAAATGACTAGTATATATATATATGTATATCTATACTACTTTAATAAGCATATAGGAAGGGTAAGAATGGTCATTTGCCACTTTACAAACTTTTAAAGCATATTGTACAATGATTCAATGCATTAAACTTTTCAACACCCATATACACCTCTTTTGTGTAAATGGGCTGTACTTTGATTTTGAATTTTGAATTACTTTCACCTGGAGCCAACTTTCTTGATTGAAACGAGACACCAAAGTCTTTTCACCATAATTAGTCTGCACCTCATTGGTTTCTCTCTCTTTGTCTCTCCCACATTAGTCAAGAAGAAAACTGTAACAATCATAACCATACCCGATGTCTTCTCTCACCTCTTTCTCGGTAAGCATCAACACCAGATCCACCAAATTCATCCATTGCTATTCTTGTAAATTCTCTTGATTCCAAAATGTTGAGCAACGATCATCAGTGAAGGGTGTCGTGAGTTCAGTCGTCTGCAGTAGTACTATCTCAGGCAGAGATGTAACCATCGGATATCATACAGATCCAGTGGCGGCTATGGTAGACGTGGTATGATGGTGGATTTGTTCAAAAGCAATGTCTAGATTGATGAGGTTTTGGTTCGTATTCATGACTGCATGCTCGATTTCAGGCAAACTAGGGTATGGTAAGGGGAGATTCCGGCGATCTAGGGCTTAGTCAGGCTTTCTCTGGCAACTTGGTAAGAACCTACACCTGCTTTTTTTCTGATTTCATGAATATATGGCTTCAATATGGTGAGGTATGGTGTTTGACTTTTTTTTTTCTGACATAGAAGGCACCAAGCTTTTCCTTACAACTTTTTACGATCATTTTTTCTTACGAAATAGTTTCTTTCTAAACATCATATTTCATTAGACTACCTGTTAGTTTCTTTCTAAACTTCATATTTCCTCTTTTCACAAGAAACATCTGTAAACTCACTGATCCATCATGGGTACTATGCAAACATGGCGGAAAGCTTACGGCGCCCTCAAAGATCAAACCGCCGTTGGATTAGCACACGTCAACAGTGATTTCAAGGTGTTTCCCCTCTTTAATTCTTTCTAATTTAGACGAATTTTGTTAATTAGAGTTAGGGTTTTGTTGGGTTTTGTAGGAAGTTGATGTTGCGATTGTTAAAGCTACTAATCATATTGAGTGCCCACCCAAAGAAAGACACATTAGAAGTCAGTAAAGTTTGTATTTTGTTGTTAAATGATCAGTTTCTTTAGTTTTGATGTGGATTTTTGTTTGTTAACTTTATTTGCTGAAAATGTTAGAGAAGACCTAACTGGCCTTTACCGTAATCAAACGTCTAGAAGTTTTCTTAGTTACAGCCGGAGAACTTTCTTGGAGGAGAATGGTTGAATAAGCTGGCGATGATGAAGACAGTTCACAAGGGCACCGTGAATCTGTGAGTTAATGCACCTCTCGAAATCTTCAGTTTGAGTCGATTCGCTCAGATGTTATTCCAGGTAATGTGTTCCAACTTAGTTTAACACAACTAATACGAATCCATTGTTGTACGTCTTCATCTATCTACATTTTGGGAATTAGGGTTTCTATGTGAAGAAGAAACCCATGATTGGTGGCTGGATCTCATAAAAGGAATGAGTTGTTGACAATAAGACATGAATCTGATGGAAAGGTATGTGTTTCTGTTTTTCACTAATACCCTTTTTTGATTTAGAACTTGATTTTCAGTGATGCTTATCTAGATCTAAGTCTGTTATTAGTGTGCGGAAGTTAGAATTACAACAGTTGGGTTCTTTTTTTAACCTATACTTGTTGATTTTGTTCAGATCTTGGTGTTTTTGCTTTTCGGCTCCATTCTTGACTACTGAATGAAGAAATGAGTAAGATATTGATATTGTATTATTGAAAATGTAGTGTGTGTGTTTTAAGTTATTGATAACATGGTAAAGTTTGGTGGTTAATTTGTCACATTTTCATTTTCAGCTCTAACAAGGTTAATTTGGCACATTTTCAGCTCGAACAAGAGATGTTTTTTTTTTTTGCTTAGTGCCTGGATTTTTTTTAAACAATTCTCATGTTTGTGTTGTCAAGTCAATATATGATGATGTATCATTTAGGTGCTGGAAACTTTTACTTTGTACCTGTAGCCTTGTGTCAGTTCTAAATGTTGTTGGTGAACAAGCAAGTTTACATTAAACACAAGTCCTTTTAAATGAGTTTTTATGGGTCAAAATCCTGCAATGTTTGGGGTTAAAGTTCTGCATTTTTATGGGTTAAATTATTCTGCAGTGTTTGGGCTAAACTTTGCACTTTTATTAGTGAAAATTCTGCACTATCATATGCTGGCAGTGTAAATGATGTTATATTTATATATACGGCAGTTTTTTACAAGTGTTTGATGTTGCCAGTTATGTGTTCGCAATCCATGTAACTAGATGTAAGGATGCACTTTGTGATTCTTGATTTTGGATGTGTATTTTGGTAATTAAATGAGGTTCTCTTATTGTAAGGATGCTTTTAATGATTCTTGACCTTTGGTGATGAATTATTATCTTATGTGTCGGGTAGCTGCAGTCTTCGTTTAAAAAAGTGTGTCTGAGGCGCGTCTAGGCCTGAGGCATAAACCGTAGTTCCTTATGTAGTTTGCGTTATGCGTAATTGGCTATTCCATTGTTTTGAAACTGAAATTTGTATGATTCGTGTAGATACGAACGAAAATGGTGGCGCCTGGAGGAGAAGCATTGGGAGGCGTGATTGGTGCTTTTCGCCACATGATTGAAACCGGAGGATTTTTTTCATTATACAAAGGCTTGGTGTCTTCAATAATAAGCATGGCACCTTCAGGTGCAGTGTTTTACGGAGTTTACGATATATTAAAATTAACTTATTTGCATTCACCAAACGAAGAAAAAGACTTCAACACATGAAAGAAGCAGGGCACGGTTTAATCGCTTTGGTGTAAATGGGATTAGGTACGCTTAGAACGCTAATGTACTGGGCGATTGCTGGATGTTGTTCAAAAGCAGCTACGTATCCGCTTGAAGTTGTTAGAAGACAACTTCAAATGCAAGTCCACACTACGAAAATGAGTGCAGCCGCCACTTTTAAAAAGATAGTTGACCAAGGTGGCATACCTGCCTTGTATGCAGGTTTGATTCCAAGTTTACTGATGGTACCTTCATACCTATAAAATACTGTTTTAAATTTCCGCATTTCTCCAATATGATTTGATAATATAATTTGTGCTTTACGCAGGTGCTGCCATCTTCTTCAATAAGTTACTTTGTTTATGAACTCATGAAGATAGTCCTCAAAGTTGAACCAGAGCAAGTTTTTGTTTCTTTTTTCAAACGTTATACACCTTGTAATGAACTTTTTGGTAAGTGATTTGGTGATCGAACAAACTTTGCCCTTGTAAGGTTTAACTTTCCCTCTGAAGTTGTCGAGTGCTCTATTGAATAATTGTTTTGCGAATACATGAATCTGTGTGAACACAATTTGTTTTGGTTAAAGCTAACAAGTGGATCAAAACCCATTCATTGTTAGAGATTAGTGCAGTCAAGTATGGATGTTGGATTGAATAACAACTTGAAGTACTGATTTGAATACTCTTAGCGACGATCAGTACTCATTTTGCCCCAAACCCGTATTGTAGAGCCGTTTTGACCTGAACCAATTTGATATGTTTTTTTTATTTATTTTTTAAATAAAAGAAACGACCTGTTTTGACCCGGACTCAATTTGGTCCAAGAATTGTTAATTATTATATAGATATGCTCAATCTTAGCTATATATAAAGTTGTGGATCTATTACTACATTTGTTCCGCGAAATAATTGAGCCGGTGAACCAAAGCTATTTGTTTGATCTTAGCAAGATGTTGGATGCTACATGGTTGTATTCTATCGTTGATTTGAAGTGTTGTTTAGTGTGGCGAAAAAAATCCTCCGGTTTCAATCATATGGCGAAAAGCACCGATCACGCCTCCCAATGCTTCTCCTCCAGGCGCGCATTGGGAGGCGTGATCGGTGCTTTTCGCCACATGATTGAAACCGGAGGATTTTTTTCATTATACAAAGGCGTGATCGGTGCTTTTCGCCTCATTACTGGTGACATTGCATTCTTTAGTGTTTAAAAGTTGCAATCCATTTTTAGATTTGTTGATAAATTTGAACCATCTTTAGTGTTCATAGGTAATTAACTTGTGCAAGCGTCAACTGATTATCACAGAGGGTCAGAACCCTGTGGTGTACAAACATGCTATTGTATGCGTGCAATATTTAATCTAACACTCTCCCTTGAAGGAGATGACCTTGTTAATTTTTTTCTTTTCAACACCTAATTTCTTTTAAGGGAAAATAACAAAATGTCACTTGAACAACCAGCTATACCAAGATTGAGTATTGACCATCTCTCTCAAAAATTTAGAACAACCGATAATCATCATGCTTTGATTCCACTTTTCAAACAATTTCTAGGTACTTTAAAAAACTTAACACCAATTTTTAATAATATGATCATTTTGTGAAAAGAATAGTAATGTGATATGATGTTAAAAATCCCACCTTCAAATCTCAAGCTTCAAAAACTACGGTTTGGTAACCTTTGTTATTTATATAAAAAATATTATTTCAACCAAAAAGATTTTGTAAAACGTAACAATTCTTTGTAGCATATAAAATATACCTAACTCGATTACTCATGCATTATTTTTAATTACTTTTTTAAAACACCTGTAAGCGTCTAACATTGGTTTTTTGATGTGTCGAAATCTAGTATAGTAGAAGATACAAGAAATTCATGAGCAAACGGATGTATTGGTAAAACATGAGGAGATACAAGAGACTTCCCGTATTTTGTTTTTGGTGTTTTGTCCAACTACTTGCTTGTTTTGTACTCTTCTTGGTTTTAATTACATCTACTTTCATGTTTTGTACTCTTCTTGTAGATAGATAACGCCGAAGCTACAACTAAAAAATTCACAAAAGTATATCATCAAAGAATCGATAAACTAACAGAAAAACGCGTGCCAATATATCACGAATACGAAAACTAACTTGAGTACTATACAATATATATCACAAGACGACTAATAAACTAACGGTAAACGAATATTCTATTGTAAATCGCCACCCGCTGCATCGCGCGGGTAAATGGCTAGTACTACTTTAATAAGCATATAGGAAGGGCAAGAATGGTCATTTACCATTGTACAACCATTTGAAGCCCATTGTACAAGCATTTAAGCACAAAGTGTTGAAAACCTTTTTTTTCAACACATGCTGTATTTGGGCGGCCAATGCTTTTTGTTCAAAATTTGAATTGAATTTGAATCCCATACATCATCTGCCTTTTGAAATCCCAATGTTGTTCAAAAATTTTGAATTTCAAACCTTCAATATTTTGAATCCCCGCACAATCTTTCCCTAATCTTACTAAACCATATTTCTCACTTCTTCCTTCCTCAGACACAAAAAAATCTCTCATTCTCTCTAAATCCTTCTCTCATTCTTTCTCACCTATCAAACAACCACCACCACCACCCACCCCTTTACCACAATCAAACGATATAGATGGTTGTGTCTGCGGCTCGTGGTGGTAGTCGTCAACAACCACCTTCACGCTGGTCAGATGGATTTGCAAATCACGCGATGATGACGATGCAGGGTTGAAGCCAATCTAAGCGACGACTAGGGTTCAGTCGAGACTTATTGTAGCGGCGGTGGTGGTACTGGTGTACCGAAGTATTGTCGCCGATCATTTACGGCCCTGGAGGTTTTTGATAACTCGATCAGGTTCGTCCTTGAAAATTAATATTATTTTTGATTATGTTAGATTTTTTTATATCGATTGTAATGTAATACTTTGAAGATTTAGGGTTTCTGGTATCTGTTTTGATACCCTTTTATCCTAAGTTTCATGTTTCAAGGATCAATTTGTTTTATAAATTTGACTGTAATTGCATATTCTGATATTGTACACGCAAATTTAGAAAATAGAAGAGGAACTTGACCCGATTGAAATCACATATTTTGATGTTCTACGATTCCTTTTCATCTTCGATTGGGGTTATTTGACGGGGTCTCAGGTTTGTAAATCAGTGCTTTATTTTATTAGCTTTTTTTGCTCTTTATATAATAATAGACTAATTAGCTGGTGATTCAAAACAAATCTTGATATTTTATTGACGTGTAATTAAGGTTTGGTTCATGATCTGTTGTTTCTTTAACATTTAACAGAGGTTGGGCTGGGATGTGGCTCATCTAACGTCAAGGGTATGGTTCTTGTTTATTTTATTTTTATATGTGTATAATTATCACTACTTTTGTTTTTATAATCTTCAGATCTTGTTGAAATTGATAACAGGTAAGAATAGTAGGCTTGATTTTTTTTTACCTGTGACTTATAGATATATATGACCCAGTTCAGATCGGACCCGCTGACCAGAACTGAAACATGTAACCTACAACCTGTGTGACCCGTGAACAAACTCGGTTAACCCAACATTTGTAAAAAAAAAATTTCAAAAAAAAATGTCGTGTGTGTAGTTTTGAGCACCACAAGTTTGTGTTTCGGGTACCGTAAATCCTACCGGAAAATTTACGGTACCCGTAAACATACACTTGTGGTGCTCAAAAACTTATTTTTTTTGAATTTTTTTTACAAATGTGTTTATAATACACGCATCTACGTTTGTGAAAAAAAAATTTGGTCCACCTCGCCCCGTACGGTGTAGTTCTCACGGTTCTTACAACTCGAGATGGTTCTCATTTTAGCGGACTCCTATATATATATATATATATATATATATATATATACATATATATATATAAGATAAGGTTCATGCAAGAACCACCTTTATTGCGAAAACCGCGAGAACCAATGTGAACATAATCTAAAATAGCTAAAACAACCTAAAAAAATCAACCCCCCCCCCTCCAAAAACCTAACCCCCCCCACCCCCAAGCTAAATGCTAAAAACTAAAACCCCCAAAAAACCTAAAAAAAACCTAAACCCGCCTCCCCCACCCCCCCCCCCCCCTAAGCTAAAATGCTAAAAATTAAACCCTCAAAAAACCTAAAAAAATCTAAAAAAATCTAAATTTTTTTTTTAATATTTTTTATGTTAAAATCGCTACTTTTAGTAGCCAAAAATTTTTTTTTAAAAAAATTAAAAAAAAAAGTTTTTTTTTTGCTACTAAAAGTAGCGATTTTTTATAAAAAAATATTAATTTTTTTTTGTGTTTTTTAGTTAGTTTTAGGCAATTTTGGTTGTGTTCACATTGGTTCTCGCGGTTCTCGCAATAAAGGGTGGTTTCTAACGGATCTTTTTCCTATATATATATATATATATATATAGGGTAAGGTTCATGCGAGAACCACCTTTATTGCGAGAACCGCGAGAACCAATGTGAACACAAGCTAAAATAGCTAAAAAAACCTAAAAAAACCCTAAAAAAAACCTAACCCCCACCCCCCAAAAACCTAAACCCCCCCACCCCCCCCCAAAAAAAAAAAACCTAACCCCCCCCCCCCCCCCCTCCAAAGCTAAATGCTAAAAACTAAAACCCTCAAAAAACCTAAAAAAAACCTAACCCCCCCCACCCCACCCCCCCCCCCCCCCAAAACCTAAACCCCCCTCCCCCACCCCCCAAAAACCTAAACCCCCCCCCCCCCCCCCCAAGCTAAAATGCTAAAAACTAAACCCCCAAAAAACCTAAAAAAATCAAAAAAAATAAAAAAAAAATAAAAAAAAATAAAAAAAAAATCTAATTTTTTTTTTATTTTTTTACTATTTTTTATGTTCAAATCGCTACTTTTAGTAGCCAAAAAAAATTTTTTTTTTTCAAAAAAAAAAAAATTTAAAAAAAAATATATTTTTTTTGATTACTAAAAGTAGCGATTTTTATATAAAAAATAGTAAAAAAATAAAAAAAAAATTTTTGGGTGTTTTTTAGATTTTTTTAGGTATTACTGTTTGTGTTCACATTGGTTCTCGCGGTTCTCGCAATAAAGGGTGGTTCCTAACGGATCTTTGTCCTATATATATATATATATATATATATATAGATAGAGAGAGAGAGAGAGGAAGGTTAACGTACATTACGGCTTAACGTACATCACGTACGACAGGTAATTACGCACGTTCATTTTAAAATCACGCACGTTATAACTCAAAAATCCAAAATCACGCATGTTGAAACACAATAATCACGCATATTGAAAACATTAATCACGCATGTTATATAACAAATCACGCACGTTGTTGTACGTGAAGTACGTTAAGCCGTAATGTACGATATACTTTTTCTATATATATATATATATATATGTGTGTGTGTGTGTGTGAGAGAGAGAAGGGGGAGGCCCGGCTTGAACGCTGAGCAGATGACGATCTCGACGGGGACGGGGCAGCGGAAATGGTGTTCCGGGGCGGCGCCGGGGCTCGACGAGTAGCCTTAGAATGTTTCCAACAATTGTCCCAGTGGCGGAGCTTGATCAAAAGTTTCGAGGGGGCGTAAAGTGATGGGACCCAAAAATTTTTTCCTATCGTTATGTTTCGGGTCGGCTATCGATTCGGGTCAAGTCAAATAATAATAGTTCCAAATAAAGCTAAAAAATTTCATTCATTCAAAGGACCCGTTCTTAGACATAAAAATTTGTGATTAAGTTTATTGTGTGGTGGGTAACCTAGGGTTAAACAAATAAGAGTTAAAATATATTTACAAAACTTACCATCACTTATATACAAAGTCGTAACAAATTTACTTTAATTTATATATTGTATAAATATTTAGGAAAAATAATTGGGGGGAGACGATCCTATATAATTTTTAAAATTTCCGGACGAAAAATCGGAATTTATACACTTCTAACCGAAATATTGGGGTAGGCGGGTGCACCCCCGGGCACCAAAAACCTTCACCCCTGAATTGTCCAAATGGGAAAACTCAAAAGTCGTGAGATCAACACATGCCACGATCAATGGGGTGGTGGTCTATTGGCAAAGACAAAACTTTTAAACACCTTAGGATGGGGAGATTATGGGTTCAAGTCCCACCGACAACAGAAATAAAAGAAATTTGCCGATAAAAAAAAAAAAAAAAAAAACATGCACGAACTTTTGGAGTTCCCAAAGATCGAATCAAACATGAAAAGCTTTGTAAAGTTGTTTTTTAGTTGCATGGGGATAGACATTCTTCTCTCATTAATTGGAGAACGATCTGCCAACCTTATTTCACTACGCTTGTGGCGCGGCGTTGTTTTTATTTAAAGAACATAGAAGTCAACTTTAACGGATTGAAACATTTGGAAGAGTTCACATTTAATGGATTAGATTATATGAACATGCCAGACCGTTTTCGAATATCCTTAAGACATTGGTATGGAAGTCATCTTTCTATTTGGTTGCAGTTTGTTTTCCCCCAATTACTAAAGTTGAATCAACGTGGTTGCGGTTTGAGGATGGAGAAATCCCATGTGATATTGGGGAGTTATACAACTTACAAGATTTGGATCTAAGTTGTAATGATTTTACACGATTACATTTCAGCCTCTCGCGACTTACACAACTCAAATGGTTCCGCTTGAATGAATGTAATCAACTTGTAGAATTGCCCAAGCTCCCTTCGGGTATTGTAATTCTTGAGCAGACTGTTGCAAGTCACTTGCAACAATTGGAGATTTTTATACAATTTGTAAAATGGTTATGTCATGTATAATTATGAAGGGTGTTCTAGTTGAAGGGGAGAGCTTACTAGACTTCATGCTTTAGGTATATATGGCTCTCTATGTTTTGAAAGTCAACTAATTGAGCTTTATATGTGCATACAGTATTAATTAGGATATAAGGAATTTGTGTTCATTAAACAGGGAAAGACTATTGAAAATCATTGTATGCTTCTATGTGTTGAAGACCTTGGGATTGCGAAGGAGTTTGCAACTCCTCTTGTTAGAGGGGAAAGATATAGATTGAAACTTCCAGAGAAACAAATTTTGTGGATTCTTAATATGCGCTGTTGTAACTTACTTTTCTGATTACTATGCTTCTGAATTGATGAGCATGGATATTGGATAACATTATGAGTAAGGGTATGGATTACGAAGATAATGTGGTTTGGGAGGAAGGTCAAAATGATGCAATTACATGTTTTTGGTATATTTCATTTGCTTCTTTAAGACACACTGCATGCATGGTGGAATTAGATATACAAAGATGTTTTGTTTTCGACACATTTAGGTGACTCATGTGTAGTGGATTTGGAGTTAGACTGGTCAAAAGGAAAAGCAGAGATGATCTAACAGAAACATCACCAGCACAAGAATATGAATTTTCTAAGTATGCACCTAAGTTCATTATCGGAGATGACTCAAAATATGGTTGGGTATAATCTTGATGTTTCGGTCAGTTTGGGTCAAGTATGGCTCAAGTCGGTTGCTCGTTAGCAGGTTGGATTTGGGTCAGCAGATTGGCCAACAGGATCAATCCCAAGCACTCTTGGGGCACCCACCAGACAAATACAAATGGAGTACTCCGAGAGTAACCCGGGTCCACCACCAATTCCGAGGAAAACCTAGTAACTCACCCGCCCGTAGACACGACGATGGAATTACTAGTAAAACCCGTTTGGCTCAAGAATACAACCCAGGTTTCTCTGATTCTTCTATCCTTGCCCACCAGTGACTTACTCTACACCAAATGGAAGTTAAACTTACATCTCTCAAAAGAAATGCAAGTCTTCCACTTGATCTAGAGATCATTCGACACAATATAACACATTCTTTTCTTTTGCTTTCCATATTAGTGGTCCACAATGTTTATTATCGTTTGTCTTCTATGATGAATTCATATATTTCTTCATCACTTTCCGTATTAGTGGTCCACAATATTCATTATCGTTTGTCGTCTGTGATGAATTCATATATTTCTTCATCACTAGTTATTATCGTTTGTCTTCTATGAGGAATTCATATATTTCTTCATCACTAGTTAAGGTTGCTACATTTGTATTTTTTTACCTCTAGATATTCAAGGGACATTATATTCTCACAAAATATAATATCAATGTAGAAGTTACAACATGTTATGGAATTTTTGTTCCTTAGACCGTACTGCAAAATATATCGTTTATTAACGAAATCTATACTATCTATCTTTACTATAAAAGGAGAAAACTCAATAACATAAGAAAATTTTAGTTGGCAGCCATAGAGGCTGTCCAACAAGGCTTGCTATCTAACAAGCCTTTTCTTATGTCATTTTTACATCATAAACCTTAATATTAAAAGACTTTAAAATTCAAAGGTGACCTACATTCAAATTCTAAAGGTCTGCCATCAAACCACTGCCCATCTCCAAAATTCAACCTATGTTATAAATTCAAACCTCTGCAATCAAAACCACTGCCCATTCAAAATTTTGGCTCCAGTTTCAAAATTCAAACCGTATACATATATAACCTACATTATTCTGGCTCCACGTTCAAAATTCAAACTATAAAGTCAATCCACATCTCTTTCAAATCCAGAGCTCCTAATTCATTGTTCTCCTCATACCCTAAATTAGAACAAAATTTGTGAAATTTGACGTCTGTATCTTCAGTTTCACCACAACAATGGCGTCTGTTTCCCTCGGATACTTTCATCTTCATCTTCCTCACTCTATCAACAACAACAACAACAACGACAACAACAACAACAACAACAACAACAACACTTGTATCAGTTCCTATTCATCCAACGATGATGATGTTGACGCTGATTCCGATGATGATGAGAAAGATGCTGGTCAAGGTATTTCTACATTCTTACGTTTTAGGGTTTCGTTATTTGCATAAAAAATATAATAATCTTGCATACCTAGATTTCACGAACTGAAAATAGAGAAATTATGTAACTTTGTTCATTAATGAGAGCTAAATGACAGTTGATCGGAGGTCAATTGAGGTTAATCGTAAGTCGGTCAAATTATGTAACTTCGTTCATTAATCAGAACTAAAAACAGAGAAATTATGTAACCTGTTGTGTTCCATCTCATCTAGGGTTTACAAATCGGAATAGGAACACCGCCAAAGGAATACCATGTGCAAGTGTCAACGGAGATTGTTTCGTCTTCAGATGGACTGTCTACGGAGTCACGTGAAGGTTTGAATTTAGATTTTTTAATGATAGCTGTTTGTGTTTGATTAAAATTGTTTGTATATGATGATGTTTATGGTTAAATTAGTTTTGAGTGTGTTTTTGGGGTTTGGGAACTATTGAATATAGCTAACTGATTATTGAATGCTATTATCTCAGGAGAGTTAGTGAACCATCACAGGCTTTACTATACCAAACTGGAATAGGAACACCGCCAAAGGAATACCATGTGCAAGTGTCAACGGAGATTGTTTCGTCTTCGGATGGACTGTCTACGGAGTCACGTGAAGGTTTGAATTCAGATTTTTTTAATGATAGTTGTTTGTGTTTGATTAAAATTGTTTGTATATGATGATGTTTAGGGTTAGATTAGTTTTTAGTGTGTTTTTGGGGTTTGGGAACTATTGAATATAGTTAACTGATTATTGAATGCTATTACCTCAGGAGAGTTAGTGAACCATCACAGGCTTTACTATACCAGGCTTTACTATACCAAATCGGAATAGGAACACCGCCAAAGGAATACCATGTGCAAGTGTCAACGGAGATTGTTTTGTCTTCATATGGACTGTCTATGGAGTACATGAAGGTTTGAATTCAGATTTTTTTAATGACAGTTGTTTGTGTTTGATTAAAATTGTTTGTATATGATGATGTTTAAGGTTAGATTAGTTTTGAGTGTGTTTTTGGGGTTTGGGAACTATTGAATATAGTTAACTGATTATTGAATGTTATTATCTCAGGAGAGTTAGTGAACCGTCACAGGCTTTACTATCAACATAGTTAACTGTTGTTGTTGTTGTTGTTATTGAATTCCAATTTTTCACGAAACCTTTTTGGGCTTCATGTACACGCATTTGAGTGATAAGTGTTTTTGACCAAGTTCATACAGGTCATTGGTTACTACATTTGAGTTCAAGCCTTCATGTACACACATTTGAGTCTGCCGAGGTTATGAACATGAAGTAATAGACAGAACCAAGAAAAAAAGATAGAAAATACAATAAACTTCAATGCATCACCACATGACTCTTTTGCTCAGCTTGTATCCCGATAGAATCGCACAAACTGCAGTCGTCAAGAATGCAGCAACCGACATGCAAATAGAAGCTGTTGCAGCTCTCTTGAGTGATGTATTTCCTGATAACAACACTTGATTGATCATTACAGTTGTCACCGCAGAGCATGACACAAGGAGGTAGCCTGCCAACTGGTTTTTTAATATATGTTTTAATTTTAATATACGTGATGATAGTACCGGTAAATAGAGAAGCTAGCAACATGTATCATTCAAACAAAAAATACGATATAATTTTTGGAATTTATTGATCTCTTATCTGATATAAGGATGCCTTTATTGGCAATGTCAAAAATGCCTTTGAAGAGTTGATATAAAGAGTAGATGAAAACGTCAGTAGTAATTATCACGTTGTAGCTGTAACAGTAGACAAAGAGTCGTAATTGTATCACTAGATGTACCATTTTGACTTTTGTGGTCACAGGATTTACTATATCAAATCGGAATAGGAACACCGCCAAAGGAATACCATGTGCAAGTGGATACAGGATCCGATATAATATGGATCCATTGCATACAATGCCAAGGGTGCGTTAATAAAGGCTGTCATGGGGTATTTCAAAGTTTTCCTACCAGAGAAAACTTTTACTATCAAAAATGAGTAAAAGTACAAAACTTTGATAACAGCAGATGCTCCCATTTACCAAGAAACTCAGAGAGAGTTCTGGAAAAATGCTATCCTTGAAAAACAAAGAGACGTTGTCAAAGCCATTAACTCCTCTATACAGGGTAAAGCCATTCAAATCACACCTTAATCCATCTCAGAAGTCTTTAAACTCGATGATCAGAAAGGTAAAACTTCTTTTTCTAAAACCGAGTTGAAAAATGATTTCTTGAATAGGGGGTATGCAGAACAACCAAAAAGAGATACCTTACAAAAAGGCTATTTCCCTTCTGCACCTAGGTTTTTATTTCACACTCTTTTGATGTGTGCCTCAAATAAAACATCTTTCAATGAAATACCATTAAAAATCCAACGTCTGGGATATGCTATTTTAAACAATGAAAATTATAATTATTCCCAGGAGATTTTTAATGACATGGTGAAACATGTTGATAGCAAATCATTTTTGCTTTTTTCAAGGTTTTTAAGCTAAGTTTTAGAACAAAAATTTGAAGAAAAACATAAAAATTTGCTTAAACAAGGAAACTATTTTCAAATAAATGGTTTGACACCTGAGACTTTCTCAAGGATGTTAACCCCTTCGAAAAAAAAGCAGAGGTGCCTGAGCAGAATTTAGCAGTTACAACTGCTCCTCAGGTATCGGCTGCTGAGCGCACTGCTCCAGGTGATCAGAGCAGCACACCAACTGTTCTGAAACCCACACCTGCTACCACCAAAAAGACCAAAAAGAAAACATCCAGAAAGCCCCCCAAACCCAAAACAAAGGCACCTCTGGAAGATGAGATCCCAGAGCAAATGCCTGTGACAACATAAATGTCACCAATAACCACTGCTGCTACTTCCTCACAGCAGTTGGATGAAAGATCTCCACCCTTGCCTCAAACTCCTCCTGCATCCTCACAAAAGGATCAGGTTGTAAGCACAGGGACCCCATAATATGAAGCTCTGGACCCACTCGGATCCATCTTCCACAGTCCTGATCCCAAGGACATGTCTCTTTCAACTCCCTTACCTTCACCCCCACATTACTACCATCCATAATACCCTTGTTGCATGCAGTTGATGTTACTCAGACACAAACCAGTTCCTCTCAATCACCTATCACTGAGAGTATACTCCTACAAGTGACTGGGTCTGATGCTGATATCTCTGCTATCCCAGCAACAACTGAGGAGGTTACACTGCAGGAATTACAAGTAATTCCTATCAGTAGTTCAAGTGGAGCAGCCACTACAAATGTTGAACCCACTGGTTTACATTTGGATAGTGGTTTCATTCATAAGACTCCGTTGAAGGAAATTTCTTCAATAGCACCTATGAGAACCACTAGTGAGGTTGTTCTGCCCACTGGTACCCTCAAAAGGTTATCAAGTGTTGAAGAAAGAAGTCCCCAGTACCAAGAACAAGGGGCATCAATGAATGAATTTTGGGATTCAGTTCCTAAATCATGCATTGGTACAACCACTGCTGGTGGGGATTCAGATGATCCCAGTAACTCGGGTGATGATTCAAAATATCAGGAATTGACGAGAAGAGTTGAAAATCTGGAAAACTCAGTTGCTGAGATAAAGGATATGGTGCAGCAGCTATTAAAAGCTCAAAAAGCACAATCCACTGCTGCTCCAGCTCAAGCACCTGCACAACCTGCACCTGCTGCAAATGAGCTATGGAACATGTTACAACCACTGCTGGAAAGACAAAAACAGATGGCTGATCAGCAGCATGATATACATGTACAAAAGCTGACAAACATGGTGGAATCAAGGTTCAAAGGTACTCAGGCAGACATCAAAGCTATCAAAGCTCATATCCAAAGTGCCTCTGGAAAAATTCCTCCCACTGTCCTCTTCATGAATGAACCCTTCCCAGATAATGCCAAAAAGGGGAAGAAGATCAAGTGGAAGAAGAAAGGAATTAATGATGGCATTTACATTGAGCCAGAAAAGAATAGCCAAACTAAAGCTGCAGTATTAACACACACTACACCACCACACACCACCACAACCACTGCTACACCATCATCATCATCATCATCTGTGATTACAGCACCAAAACCAAATTCACCATCAAAAACAGCCACCCCACCATCACCTCCTGCCAAAAAGCAGAAGACAGCAGATGTTACAACATCTGCTGTAATAACAACAGTGGTTGAAACACCAGTTGTTTCAACTGCTGTTAGTCAATCACTCATCACCACTCAAACCACTGCCATTACAACCCCTGCTCAAAAGCAGAAGACATCTGCTGACATATCAGTAGTTGTAATGACAACAGCGGTTGGAACACCAGTTGTTTCAAGCACTGTTAGTCAACCATCCACCACTGCTCTCACTATCCCTACATCACAACCAAAATCCCTTTCATCCACAAAGCTTTACACCAGAAAGAGAAAAGTTACTCAGGCAACTGAGGACAAATATGATCCAAATGCTGCAAAATATCCGATGGAACTGGAAGCTGTGAAAAGTGAGATGAGACAATTTTACACTGAAGATGATCCTTCAAACAGAAGATTCCCCTCACCCATAGGCTTCATAGTCCCAGAAGATATAGATGAATATCTTGAGCTCAAAGCAAGGCAGGCTAAGATAAGAGCCAAGATTGAATGTGAAGGTCAAAGTGATGAAGCCATCTCAGAAAAACTGGAATTCTTGCTCACAAAAGTTAAGCAAATGGAAGATTTTGCACATGAATTAAGCAAAGAAAAAGTTGATCAATGAAATAAATTAAGAAAAGAATATCTTGCTTATATTATGAAAGAAAAATTCTATCCTGCTGAAGAAAAACAGCTTGAAGAATGGCCAATAGTTTCTTTAAAGCATGAGGCGGATATGATTGATAGAATCAAAAACGATCCTAGAAAGAAGAAGACTGCTCCAAATTGGAGCAAATACAAAAAGCTCATAGCTGACCTAACATCTGAGTACAAGAGAAAGAAACAGGAGCTGGTGGATGCAAAGGTGGACACTTCTACTGCCATAGCAAAATGGTCAAAGCAGCATACTGATGAAGCTTAT
Organism: Helianthus annuus; assembly: GCF_002127325.2. Taxonomy (NCBI): domain Eukaryota; kingdom Viridiplantae; phylum Streptophyta; class Magnoliopsida; order Asterales; family Asteraceae; genus Helianthus; species Helianthus annuus. The sequence goes on along the minus strand of NC_035434.2, from coordinate 26,433,209 downwards.
GAAAGGCTTAAGAAAAGAAGGATAACTGTCTCAGACACTTCAAAAAGCGCCTGACTACAAAAAGCTTGAACAACAGATTGAAAATCTCAAAACACTGCTCACATCAGCTGATAATCCTATTCTTGTGTCAAACCAAGAAGAAGGAAAACAGTTGTCTAGTGAAGAAGTAAAGAAAAAAGAAGTTGAGTACTTCACAGAAACCATCAAGAAAATGGGTCTAAAAGAAGAGAGCTCAGTAAAACTTCAAAACCTTTTCAAAAAGGTATTAACCAAACCTGCATCACCAAACACTTCAGAAGTAACAGACATTGAGCCAGATCAACAAAAGAGATGTCACACCCCTAATTTCCACGTGTCACCGGTGGGCCCGGTGGGGAGTATCGTGACGTAGTTGATATCATCATAGTCAAACAACACAAATTATAAATGCACAGCGGAAGCATAAAGATAGATTTATTTCAACCAAACAAACTGTAATATCCAAGTATCACAATGTAGCTGAAATAGATCCACAGGCGGATCAAAATAAAAAGAAGAAGCTGTTCAACAGATAATGGCATCCAAGCTTGCGAGACTCTAACGATGCTAAGGAGTGGCCAGCCTATTACGTGTAGAACCTGCACTTAATCTTTTTGGAGAAAATACGTTAGTTTACACTGGTAAATACAATTTAACTGACTCATTTTTGAAAATCTTTTAAAAATTGATTTGAATGCACATGGCACAAAACTTTTTATAACTTGGGATAATTAATCAAATTTAAACTTGTAAAAGAATTACATGTTCGTTATGCGTTTAGTCGCCCGGTTCGTGCCGGGTTTAAGGTTAATAGACACACCATATAGTATAAATCCACGACGGGAAGCCAACGGTTATACCTTAATAAATATGGACACATTGTCGGGTGTACGCCTACACCCGCGTGTCAAGGTCGTGGCCATTTCATGAATGATGCCAAGGATATCCGGGACATGGTCATTAAACTCCCAAAGGCGTAAAACAAACAAAACCAATTTTTAAACCGGTCACATTGATAATACCCAACTACTAATGAGTTAGGGTCAATTACCCGATCAAGCGGTATTTTATATACCGTACCCCAAGCCCGTATAAGGGAAAATAAGTTAAAAGTATTTACTTGAGCAAGTATAAACCACAATAAGCAATGCAAGTGTCTTTTACTGGTCTCCTATTCTGGAATGAAGGTTTATAATAACCTATTAGAATCCTAACGGGTCTTTAATATAGCCTAAGCTTAGACCGGTTAGTTTCAAGGAATAAATACGGTTTAATCGCATGGAAGGCGAAAACTAGAAAGGAATGTGATTTAGACCCAACAAGTTTGGAGACTTGTATAATATGGGTAAATTAAACACATTCTGGATTTTGAGACAAAGATGATACGGTTTGACCCGTTTCGGCTAATATGTGTAAACTAGTTACATAAACCGATCTAACGCGGAAGTGCGTAACGGGTAACCATATAAATCCTATACAAGTTTCCTGAGATTATATGCACCAAATATGTTGTGATATCAGTAAAATATGTCCTATTATGCCCAAAATAAATTTTAAACTCAAACTACGCCTCATAAGGGCATTTTGGTCATCTAAAAGGGTATAAAAGAGTTAAACAAGCAATCTGAGTTATATATCTGAATAAATCAGTAAATATACTTATTTAACTATGTTATACCAGTATATTATCAAATATATGTGAATTTTATTAATTATAACCATCTTATGCACCGAAAGGGCATTTTGGTAATTTCACATAAGCCTAAAAGGTCAAAACTGGAAACCTGAGTTTGAAACCTTAGTTTACTGTTATAATATAAAATTTTACTAATATTTCAGTAGGTATCAATTCTTATATATATAAACTAGTTTTGATACATACTATGTCATAAAAATGCCTAAAAAGGCGATTTGGAGCCATTTTTGGGTTTTGAAAGAAAAGCTGATGTTTTTATAATTCCAGAAGGCTCAAAATAACTTATTTAACATAATAAATCAGTAGAAAAAGGTTTGAGGTTAAAAGGATTTATAAAACTCATTTTATAGCCTAAAAGGGCATAACCGACAATAACCGAATTAAGCTTAAAACTCTAAGTTATGCTTAGCCTAAAAATAAATAAAAATCTCTAAAAATCCCACAATATTATTATATATCAGTGGGTATAAAGTTTTGTATAAAAATTTAGGTTTAGATAGGCTAAAAGCAAAATATGCTAATTAATTACTAAGAAAGCTTCTAATTACGCTAATGAGCATATCTCTTAATTTAGACCTCAAACTGATGTCAAATTTTAGGTACAAGTTTATAATTCAGTAACTAAGATGTCTACCCTTTTATATTTTCAAAAATCATATTTTATGGACATTTGGCATAATGGTCAACATAAGGGCATTTAACGGAAACTTGCATAATAATTAGACAACTAGTGAACCAAGCCGTATAATCACAGAGGGTTATACTAACATGTTACTAGGTTCAAAAGAAGCTCTAAGGCAATCCTAAACTTGACTAAAATGGGTCAGAACTGAAAGTCAAAGCGAAAGTCAAACTATGCGACTTTCGGTTCCAAACCGGGTCTAAACAGAAAATTGTCGAGTTGAACATGTTGGGACATGTTCTTACGTTAGTTACCAAGTTATATTAATGATCAAACAGGTTGCATGTATCCTACATTGCTAATTATGAGTTAATTTGGATTTAAGCATTCTGTTGACTTTTTAAAATATACTTTGACTCGGCAATTAACATGGTTAGAGTCGGAATCTGGAAACACCCTTTTAAGGGTTTGTTACCCACATAATTACCTACTTATAGGTATTTTTAATTCGAGATTTGACTGAGTAATTGTGGACTAATCTCGAAGTCAAACCTTAATTACGACGGTTTGACTTTTAGCTAATTAACTAAGCTAAACTTAATTATGAATGGTTAGGATTACTTACAAAGATCCTAAATAGGATTAGGGACTTAAGAGGAACTTGTTTGCTGTCCAGAGAAGCTCCAGAGAGTGCCTTAAGTGTAATGTGAATAAGCAAGGATAAATGGTCACAACTCAAGTCCTTTTATAGTGAACAAAGGAGCTCAAGATCATGCCAAGGAAGTCTAGGATAGTTACAAGATCAGCCCAGATGTCCCTATATGGCTAAATACTGCCTAGCAAGTCCCTTGTTTCGAAAACCATCTCAATAAGGCGGTGCAACAGGCTGAACAGGCAGCTGTCCATTTTCTGCTGCCAGCGACAGGTTTACGGACCGTAAGCCTAAGCTCTTGCGGTCCGTATGCTCCTCTTGCGGACCGTATGCTGAATTGGTTGCGGTCCGTAACCGACCTTTGCTGAAATCTCCCAGGTGTGCACCTTACGGACCGTAAGCTTAAAGCCATACGGTCCGTAACCGATGGCCAGAAGCCAAAAATTTTACAAACTTCCAAATCTTGACCATGCAACTTTACAAGTCCGAATGCTATCCATCTTTTTTAGTTGTGGGCCCTTGTTGCTCAGCCATTGCATGCTTGCATGCCCCTTACATGTTTCTGGATCCTTGTGGGAGGTTAAAGTGACGGAAATTTCAAGAACAAGTCTTGGATTCCACAATGGTTAATCATGCTTGCTTTAACTATCTCCAACTCCCATTGTACTAGGATTTAAATCAGAATTTTCTTGTAGTAACATTCCTAATAACCCAATTTCCATATAAAGATGGAATTTTATTTATTTAGAAAGCAACCGGTTAATATATCAGATGTTTATCAAATGATTTAAGGATCTTCGGATTTATAAATTCGGGTCGCTCAGAGGTGTTTTAATAATATGTCGCCCTTGGGTCGTTCAGAGGTATTTTTAATAACATGACGCCCTCTTTAAAATCCTACCATACATCTTTTTATTTGATCTGGGTTCCTGACACGTTTGTCTCTCATGACACGTGTCTTTATTTTATTGGGCATGAATTTTTCGAGGTGCTACATCCTCACCCCCTTAAAAGAAATCTCGACCTCGAGATTTACTGAAATAATTGAGGGTATTTTTCTTTCATTGTGGACTCTAACTCCCATGTATAATCGGGACCTCTGCGGGCATCCCACTTGACCTTGACAATAGGCACGTGCTTCCTTCGAAGCTTCTTTACCTGTCGATCCTCAATCGACACAGGTTTTTCCACAAACTTCACGCTCTCATCAATATGCACATCTGCATGTGGTATGACAAGTGATTCATCAGCTAGACATTTCTTCAGATTGCAGATGTGGAACACATTGTGAATACCACTGAGCTCTTTAGGTAAGTTCAACTTATAAGCCACTGACCCAACACATTCGATGATCTCGAATGGTCCTATATACCTCGGGCTTAACTTACCTTTCTTACCAAATCGCATCACCCACTTCCAGGGTGATACCTTGAGCAAAACTTTATCACCAACCTCAAACTTGAGGGGTTTTCGCCTTTTATCAGCATAGCTCTTCTGCCTATCCCGGGTAGCTTTCAGGCGGTCACGAATTTGGACAATCTTGTCCGTCATTTCAAAGACTAGATCGGGACTGGACAATTAAGTGTCTCCTATTTCTGCCCAACAAATGGGTGTTTTGCATTTTCTACCATATAGTGCCTCAAAAGGCGCAACCTGAATGCTGGTATGTTAGCTTTTGTGTAGGAGAACTCGACCAAAGGTAGGTGCCTATCCCAGCTACCTCCTAAATCAATCACACATGCACACAGCATGTCTTCCAAGGTCTGGATGGTACGCTCACTTTGCCCATCCGTCTGAGGATGGTAAGCTGTACTAAAATTCAATTGCGTGCCTAGAGACTGTTGGAAAATTTTCCGGAAATGCAAAGTGTATCTAGTATCCCTATCAGAGATGATAGACACTGGTACCCCATGTAGGGATACGATTTTATCAACATACAGTTGGGCCAACATGTCCAAACTGTAAGTTTCCTTAATGGGTAGGAAATGTGCTGACTTAGTCAGCCTATCAACTATCACCCAAATAGTGTCATTTCCCTTCTGTGTCTTAGGCAACTTGGTGATGAAATCCATCGTCACCATTTCCCATTTCCAAGTTGGAATTTCAGGCTGTTGTAGCAAACTTGACGGCTTCTGATGCTCAGCCTTGACTTGAGCACATGTCAGACATTTAGCCACATGGGTAGCTATAGACTTCTTCAAGCCTATCGACCAATAATTTGCCTTCACATCCTGGTACATCTTATCCGCTCCAGGATGGACGGAATATTTGGAACTGTGGGCTTCCTAAAGGATAATGTCTCGAAGTCCTCCATAAACAGGAACCCATATTCTTCCATTTAATACAGGATTCCGTCTTTGCCATAGGATAACTGCTCTTCAGTTACTCTCAGCTTTTCATTAGGATAGTTAGCTTCCAACACAGCCTCCTTCTGTGCAGCTAACAACCTTTCATTCAAACCGTTCTTGATCTCAATGCTCTTGGCATTGATTCTTATTGGTTTCACCCTTTCTTTTCTGCTCAAGGCATCTGCGACTACGTTGGCCTTGCCTGGATGGTATCTTATTTGACAATCATAGTCGTTTAGAATTTCCATCCAGCATCGCTGCCTCATGTTCAAATCCTTCTGATTGAACAGATGCTGAAGGCTCTTGTGATCAGAATAGATCACACACTTAGTTCCATACAAGTAGTGCCTCCATAGTTTTAGTGCAAATACAACGGCACCCAACTCCAAATCATGAGTGGTGTAATTCTTTTTGTGCACTTTAACTGTCTCGAAGCGTGGGCAATGACCTTGCCTTTTTGCATTAACACACAACCCATCCTGGTGTGTGATGCATCATAGTAAACTACAAACTCTTCAATTCCTTCAGGTAACGTCAGCACTGGAGCGTTGCTCAACTTCTGCTTCAAAATATCGAAGGATTCTTGCTGCTTAGGCCCCCAATTAAACTTGCTATTCTTGCGAGTTAGAAGAGTCAGGGGTGCTGCAATTCTTGAAAAGTTCTCGATAAAGCGTCTGTAGTATCCTGCCAATCCTAGGAAACTGCGAATCTCCGTAGGCGTCTTTGGCTCCTGCCAATTCATGACAACTTCAACCTTAGCGGGATCTACTTGGATACCATGCTCACTGACCACATGTCCAAGGAATTGGACTTCTCGTAGCCAAAATTCACATTTAGAAAATTTTGCATAGAGTTTTTCTTGATGAAGTAACTTAAGGATACATCGAAGATGCTTCTCGTGGTCAGCTTGAGTTTTTTAGTAGATAAGAATGTCATCGATGAAGACAATGACAAATTTGTCCAAATAGGGCTTGTAGACGCGATTCATGAGATCCATGAATGCGGCAGGTGCATTAGTGAGCCCAAAAGGCATTACTAGGAACTCGTAGTAACCATAACGAGTCCTAAATGCAGTCTTGTGAACATCTTCACCCTTAACCTTTAATTGATGATAGCCTGACCTTAGATCAATCTTGGAAAAGTAGCTTGCTCCTTGAAGCTGATCGAACAGGTCGTCGATCCTGGGCAGAGGATACCTATTCTTTATAGTGACCTTATTAAGCTCACGGTAATCGATGCACAAACGCATCGAACCATCTTTCTTCTTGATGAACAAAATTGGCGCTCCCCATGGAGATGAACTAGGTCTAATAAAACCTTTGGCTAGCAGATCATCTAGCTGTGTCCTCAATTCCTTCATTTCTGTTGGTGCCAATCTATATGGTGCTCTTGCAATAGGAGCTGCTCCTGGAATGATGTCGATTCTGAACTCCACTTGTCTATCTGGTGGTAAACCAGGTAGTTCTTCAGGGAAAACCTCAGGGTACTCAGAAATAACAGGGATGTCTTCAATCTTGGGCTTCTGCTCATCAATGGTCACCTGTGCCATATAAATGACACAGCCTTTCTTCAAACATCTGGATGCCTTTAGCATAGCCACATGCTCAGGCAATCCATGATGAGTATCTCCCTGAATGGTAAGTGGTTCACCAGACGGAGTCTTGATCACCACTTGTTTCTTATTGCACACTATCTGAGCTTGGTTACGCGATAATGAATCCATGCCTATTACTATGTCGAATCCGGCTAGCTTAAAGGGTAACAGGGATAAAGGAAAAGAGTGGTTCCTAATGGATATGACACATCCATCTAACACAGTCGAAACTGTTTCCATGGTTCCATCAGCTAATTCCACCTCATATTTCACACTTAAGGCTTTAACAGGCAATCTTAATAACTCACAAAACTTATTATCTACAAAGGATTTATCTGCCCCAGAATCAAACAATACTCTTGCGAAAACATCATTAATGAGGAACGTACCGGTTATGACGTTGTCGTTCTGGATGGCCTCCTGAACACTCATCTGAAAGACCCTAGCGTTGGTCTTCTTCCCTTCCTCAACTTTCTTCGCTAGTTTTGGGCAGTTGGTTTTAATATGCCCTTTTTCGTTGCAACTATAACAAGTTGCATCCTTTAGCTTCTTGCATTCAAGGGTCCTGTGCTCAGAGGACTTGCAAATCCCACATGCCTTCGGCTGGGATTGGGATTTCTGCTCAAACCTGCACCTCCCGAAATGGTGCTTCTTGCAAGTCTTGCACTTGGGCCTATCACCCGATTGATTATCACCCTTCTTAGATCCCGACCCTTGCTTGTGATCGTTGTTTCCTTTACGCTTCTTATCTGAGCGTCATGAACCATCATCTTCACGCTTTCTCTTCTCTGTGTCAGCATTTCTCAATGATCTCTGTCTCACTGCATCCAGAGTGAGAGACAGAGATATATCAGCTACGGATCTGAAAGTAGCGGGCCGAGAGGCCTTCACGCTAGCTTTGATTTCTGGGGCCAAACCCCCAATGAAACGTGTGATCCTTTTGGGTTCCAGAGTCACAAGGTACGGAACCAATCTTGACAGGGTGTTGAAACTTGTGAGATAAGCCTGGCAATCCAGGTTCTTCATGACCAGCGATAGGAAATCAGATTCTATCTTTTCAACCTCATGCTGAGGGCAGTAGTTTTCTTTGATAAGAGCAACAAATTGCTCCCAAGACATGTTGTACAAAGCAACTTTTCCAGAGGCTTGGATCAATGACCTCCACCATGCTAGGGCTTCACCCTTAAATGATTGGGATGCAAACTTTACCATGTTCCTTTCAGCACAACCACTAATTTCCACAACAGTGTCCATTTCATCCAACCAGGTCATGCAATCCACAGCGCCCTTCTCCCCAGTAAAATCTCGGGGCTTGCATGAAACAAAGTACTTGTACGTGCAACCCTTGGCGCGGGGTGCATCATCGAACACTATCTTCTTAGGGTGAACACTGTTCTCATTTGATGAGTGTCGATCATCATCTTTCTTAGACACATCCTTCTTGGACTTAGGCTGGACGAGGGTGGTTTGCTATGAGCCTCGGAATGGGCCTTTGGCTTGGAATGAGGTGTAGACAGAGTTCTACTTTGGGTCCCAGAGGACTCACTGTTCTGCCTCTCCAAAGCTTTTGTAACAGCGTTGTCCACTAGTGCTTGCAGCTCCGCACCGGTCAACTGTATTCTGGCGTTATCGTGGTTCTCCACCGGATGGCTATTTACTTTATCCGACCCAGCCATGTAGCTTTAATTGCTACATATAAAATAATGGGCAAGGTTTTATATAAAGGTTTTTACAGTATTTCTTATTCTATTAACCATGGTTTTAAATTGCCATTTTAGGTTAATTTGTTAAAATTTTAGGATCTTTATTATTACCCTAAATTATGAAATAATAGCACATAAGGCCTAGTCACAAGGACAATTAAATTTAATTATGAACCAGAAATTTACAGAGTCCTGGTATTCAGGTTTGAACCATAGTTCGTTACCTGTTATTTACAGGGAGTCATAAGCTACCACTGTTCTTAGTCCCAGAGGACATTTAATTATTGCCCATAGGCACTTCGCCCTTAAGAAGCGGTTATATAATTAAGGGAATTTAAATTAACCCTTTTTAAAGGATGGCCTGTGTGACTTTACCGATTCACAGTTTGCCAAGAATGTTAGCATACTAACAGATGTTAACAATAATTGGAATCTATTATGTGGGTTCTACCATCTTAGCCATGTCTGCAACAACATAAGGCTAGGTTTTACCTCTAAGATTCCTTTAATAATTAACGCAGAATAGTCCTAATTTGAGATGTTAATATGGATCTTAATCTAATTATGGAACTACCATCTTGGCCTTGTTTTATGATAACATTTGGCTAGGTCTTTGTCCCTTTTTAGATTTTACCATTTTAATATGATGGCAGATCTTTTAATTATTTTCATTTATTTCATGTTTTATGCACATAATTAATAATAAATAAATAAAATGAAAATTTAAACTAGAACATCTCATAAATTGTTTTAACAAATGCATCTTTTGCCCTAAACGGGACTTCTACGAAAATAAATGCCCACGCAGGGGCGGAAAAACCAAAACAAACCCACGCAGGGGTCAACTAAAAGACATGCCCACGCAGGGGCAGAATACAAAAGACAAGCCCACGCAGGGGCTGAGTACTGAAGCAAAAAGTCCACGCAGGGACTTGATTACAACTAAAATAAATAAAACAAAAGGTCTTCAATGACCTCTTCTTTTGGACTTCCGTTTGATCAAGTCTGATAATCCCTTGAAGAAGCCTTGTGTGTTACTACGCTCTGTTCGGATTTCCCGTTCACATCGGTCCAATCTCTCAAGGACCTCTTGCTGGCGCTCAGGCGGGATCAACTGCGGCTGCGGCGGCTGGTACAGAGGTTGAGGAGGTGGCGGACGCTGATACCCATAAGTTGGGTAACCAGTGGTCTAAAGACCACCATAGGGTCCCTCTGGGTGACTAGCATTGTAGTCCCATGCCTCCTGGTATGGTTCTACATCAGCATAGTTGTAATGGGTATGCGCCGGCTGCTCAAAAGGGTTATACGCCGCTGAACCGGCGTAGGCAGGGATTGGGTTGTCAAAACCCACTGCTGGTGCCATAGGCGCAGAGTTGATCTCTGGGATGGGGTTTGATGGACCCCCCATCTGTGGTTCTTCTTCTTCCTGGAGTGGCGGATAGTGACTGCCAATCGAGGGCTGAGGGGTGCTAATGCGAATCCCTCCTCGCACGGACATCCGTGCGTTTGACCTTCTCCGCCTTGGTACCTCCGGAGGCGGTTGCTATTCCACTGGTGGTGGTGATGGTGGAGTGACTGCCACAAACCGAGAATCCTCGGAATGATCCTACTGCTGCTGCTGGTATGGGGACGAGTGTTCAGAGGGCGTGAAATACCAGTCAATCTGCCTGAACCTCGCCTCGTAGCTGTCAGGACCATGGTAAGGTGATCCATGGAAAGATGACCCATCGGAGATTTCGATGGGGTGGTTCGGTGTTCCGGACGCAGGTTCCACAGGATCCGTGTCTTCATCCATGTCGTCCGCATGATCCCCTGAGAAGTGGTCCTCAGGACCTAGTGGGTTAAAACCCACGGGTTCTTGAAAGATATTAGCCGGGTTGAACCGGCTCTGGAAGACAGGGGTAGGGTCGTCAAAGGAATGGTGTGAGTTCGATCTTTGCAAAGGTATAAAAGAAGGTGGTTGGTTGTTAGGCTCGTTCTCCGAGTGGGGCCCAAAAGAATGCAAATACGAAGGTGAGGAACTGAGAGAGAAGGCGTTCAACGTAGAGCCTCCATGGCTCCTGCGGGCTAGTACTCATGGTGATTGAAGGCGTTCGCCAGTGCGATGGTCCGGCCTCATGATTATGGCCCGTAACTGGGCCCTTGCCTTGTCCTCTCAAAAATTTTGGTGGCATTTTGACCTGCAAACATGGTTAAGATAACGACCAATATATATAAAATAAAAGGCCGAATAAATCAAAAACAAAACAGAGTTTGTCCTATGTTCGTTGTCTAGACTCGGAACTCGAAGAATGTGCAATTCATGCACTGAGATTAAACACAAAAGGTTAGTGTTTAATTCACTCAGCGTTGGCTCTGATACCAACCTGTCACACCCCTAATTTCCACGTGTCACCGGTGGGCCCGGTGGGGAGTATCGTGACGTAGTTGATATCATCATAGTCAAACAACACAAATTATAAATGCACAGCGGAAGCATAAAGATAGATTTATTTCAACCAAACAAACTGTAATATCCAAGTATCACAATGTAGCTGAAATAGATCCACAGGCGGATCAAAATAAAAAGGAGAAACTGTTCAACAGATAATGGCATCCAAGCTTGCGAGACTCTAACGATGCTAAGGAGTGGCCAGCCTATTACGTGTAGAACCTGCACTTAATCTTTTTGGGGAAAATACGTCAGTTTACACTGGTAAATACAATTTAACTGACTCATTTTTGAAAATCTTTTAAAAATTGATTTGAATGCACATGGCACAAAACTTTTTATAACTTGGGATAATTAATCAAATTTAAACTTGTAAAAGAATTACATGTTCATTATGCGTTTAGTCGCCCGATTCGTGTCGGGTTTAAGGTTAATAGACACACCACATAGTATAAATCCGCGGCGGGAAGCCAACGGTTATACCTTAATAAATATGGACACATTGTCGGGTGTACGCCTACACCCGCGTGTCAAGGTGGTGGCCATTTCATGAATGATGCCAAGGATATCCGGGACATGGTCACTAAACTCCCAAAGGCGTAAAACAAACAAAACCAATTTTTAAACGGGTCACATTGATAATACCCAACTACTAATGAGTTAGGGTCAATTGCCCGACCAATCGGTATTTTATATACCGTACCCAAAGCCCGTATAATGGAAAATAAGTTAAAAGTATTTACCTGAGCAAGAATAAACCACAATAAGCAATGCAAGTGTCTTTTACTGGTCTCCTATTCTGGAATGAAGGTTTATAATAACCTATTAGAATTCTAACGGGTCTTTAATATAGCCTAAGCTTAGACCGGTTAGTTTCAAGGAATAAATACGGTTTAATCGCATGGAAGGCGAAAACCGGAAAGGAATGTGATTTGGACCCAACAAGTTTGGAGACTTGTATAATATGGGTAAATTAAACACATTCTGGATTTTGAGACAAAGATGATACGGTTTGACCCGTTTCGGCTAATATGTGTAAACTAGTTACATAAACCGATCCGAACGCGGAAGTGCGTAACGGGTAACCATATAAATCGTATACAAGTTTCCTGAGATTATATGCACCAAATATGTTGTGATATCAGTAAGATATGTCCTATTATGCCCAAAATAAATTTTAAACTCAAACTACGCCTTATAAGGGCATTCTAGTCATTTAAAAGGGTATAAAAGAGTTAAACTAGCAATCTAAGTTATATAGCTGAATAACTCAGTAAATATACTTAGTTAACTATTTTATAACAGTATAGTATCAAATATATGTGAATTTTATTAATTATAACCATCTTATGCACCGAAAGGGCATTTTGGTAATTTCACATAAGCCTAAAAGGTCAAAACTGGAAACCTGAGTTTGAAACCTTAGTTTACTGTTATAATATAAAATTTTACTAATATTTAAGTAGGTATCAATTCTTATATATATAAACTAGTTTTGATACATACAATGTCATAAAAATGCCTAAAAAGGCGATTTGGAGCCATTTTCGGGTTTTGAAAGAAAAGCTGATGTTTTTATAATTCCAGAAGGCTCAAAATAACTTATTTAACATAATAAATCAGTAGAAAAAGGTTTGAGGTTAAAAGGATTTATAAAACTCATTTTATAGCCTAAAAGGGCATAACCGGCAATAACCGAATTAAGCTTAAAACTCTAAGTTATGCTTAGCCTAAAAATAAATAAAAATCTCTAAAAATCTCACAATATTATTATATATCAGTGGGTATAAAGTTTTGTATAAAAATTTGGGTTTAGATAGGCTATATGCAAAATATGCTTATTAATTACTAAGAAAACTTCTAATTACGCTAATGAGCATATCTCTTAATCTAGACCTCAAACTGATGTCAAATTTTAGGTACAAGTTTACAATTCAGTAACTAAGATGTCTACCCTTTTATATTTTCAAAAATCATATTTTATGGACATTTGGCATAATGGTCAACATAAGGGCATTTAACGGAAACTTGCATAATAATTAGACAACTAGTGAACCAAGCCGTATAATCACAAAGGGTTATACTAACATTTTACTAGGTTCAAAAGAAGCTCTAAGGCAATCCTAAACTTGACTAAAATGGGTCAGAACTGAAAGTCAAAGCGAAAGTCAAACTATGCGACTTTCAGTTCCAAACCGGGTCTAAACAGAAAATTGTCGAGTTGAACATGTTGGGACATGTTCATCCTATTTAATGATCAAACAGGTTGCATGTATCCTACATTGCTAATTATGAGTTAATTTGCATTTAACCATTCTGTTGACTTTTTAAAATATACGTTGACTCGGCAATTAACATGGTTAGAGTGGGAATCCGGAAACACCCTTTTAAGGGTTTATTACCCACATAATTACCTACTTATAGGTATTTTTAATTCGAGATTTGACTGAGTAATTATGGACTAATCTCGAAGTCAAACCTTAATTACGACGGTTTGACTTTTAGCTAATTAACTAAGCTAAACTTAATTATGAATGGTTAGGATTACTTACAAAGATCCTAAATAGGATTAGAGACTTAAGAGGAACTTGTTTGCTGTCCAGAGAAGCTCCAGAGAGTGCCTTAAGTGTAATGTGAATAAGCAAGGAAAAATGGTCACAACTCAAGTCCTTTTATAGTGAACAAAGGAGCTCAAGATCATGCCAAGGAAGTCTAGGATAGTTACAAGATCATCCCAGATGTCCCTATGTGGCTAAATACTGCCTAGCAAGTCCCTTGTTTCGAAAACCATCTCAATAAGGCGGTGCAACAGGCTGAACAAGCAGCTGTCCATTTTCTGCTGCCAGCGACAGGCTTACGGACTGTAACCCTAAGCTCTTGCGGTCCGTATGCTCCTCTTGCGGACCGTATGCTGAATTGGTTGCGGTCCGTAACCGACCTTTGCTGAAATCGCCCAGGTGTGCACCTTACGGACCGTAAGCTTAAAGCCATACGGTCCGTAACCGATGGCCAGAAGCCAAAAATTTTACAAACTTCCAAATCTTGACCATGCAACTTTACAAGTCCGAATGCTATGCCATTTTTTTCAGTTGTGGGCCCTTCTTGCTCAGCCATTGCATGCTTGCATGCCCCTTACATGTTTCTGGATCCTTGTGGGAGGTTAAAGTGACGGAAATTTCAAGAACAAGTCTTGGATTCCACAGTGGTAAATCATGCTTGCTTTAACTATCTCCAACTCCCATTGTAGGATTTAAATCAGAATTTTCTTGTAGTAACATTCCTAATAACCCAATTTCCATATAAAGATGGAATTTTATTTATTTAGAAAGCAATCGGTTAATATATCCGATGTTTATGACGCTAACGGACGATTAACCCCGTTAGAATCTCTAAAGCTACTGGATCGCGAATTATGGACAAATGATTTAAGATTCTTGGGATTTATAAATTCGGGTTGCTCAGAGGTGTTTTAATAACATGTCGCCCTTCGGTCGTTCCGAGGTATTTTTAATAACATGACGCCCTCTTTAAAATCCTACCATACATCTTTTTATTTGATCTGGGTTCCTGACACGTTTGTCTCTCATGACACGTGTCTTTATTTTATTGGGCATGAATTTTTCGAGGTGTTGCAAGAGACAAGAGCAAATTGAAAAGGAAACTGCAGAAGACGTAGCTGCAGCAAATGATGTCATTGAGAAGGCTCTCAAACAAATGTCTGATAGCTTACAACTTTTCACAAGGCCAACATCTCCAAACTCATCAGCAAATAAATCTCTCCCAAGAAACCCAATTAAAAGTACTAAAGTGGATGTCTGATCAAAAGACCCACGTATTGACCTTGGTCAGATCCAATGGCGAAGTGAAGTACATATCAAGGAAAGAAGCACTAGGCCTTAGTGTTGAAGATTTGCAGGATCTCCTTGAACTTACACTGTGTAGGGATGAGGATGACTCAAGTTCCAAGGGTTTTGAAGAAGAATTTAAAAGAAAAGCTAAGGAACTTTTGATGAGAAATAAAAATCCTGAATAATGAAGGGTTTTGGCATTATCTGTTCCAGTGGGAGATTGTTGGGATTGAACCCTACCAGAGGAACAGATAATAAAAGCCAAAACCCGATCACAACAATGGATTCACAATAAGCAGCTGTTTACTATAAGCTTTCCCCTTGACTGTGGCTCCAACATCTGACATACTCCAAAGTACTGCCCTTACCAACAACTGCTGACCTACAACTACTGATTAGATCAAAGACTGATGGACTAAAGCCCTGCTGCCCAATCTACTACCTTGAGTCAAGCACTGCTGATCATGACAAGTACTGCTGGGTTCACAACAGTGGAAGGATGCAGCAGCTGTTTATGTTTACTTTGTGTAATGTAATGCAAACATCAGTAGTTAGCAAAGCAGTAGTTGCATAGATCAGTAGACAGAGTTTGTTAGTTTGTTAGATGTCACTTTCATGGTGACGTCAGCTGAGATGCCTCAGTGGTTTGGTTTGCCTATAAATGGAGCAGTATTATGTACTGTTACATTTGATCGTTTTGGGTGAGTTCTTCTCCTCAATTCAATCCTTTCATCTTGTGCAACCAACCTTGGGGTATCAGGCTGAGGGGGAGTTTTGTATTGTAAGCATGCTTGTAATCTGTTGATTTGTATTGTAATCATTCGACTCAATTTGAAACATGTGTTTATCAATTCTATTTCTCCTCTTTGATTGTGTTTACAAAGTTTGTTTTCACTTCCGCTGCACTTAATTCTTCATTCATATCTTTTGATTAAATCAATTTATACAAACAAACACAATCATGACAGCCTCCGATCCTAACACATACTTATAATTTTTACTTTCAAAAATCTTATTCAGCCTGATATGTGCTAGAAATGAGAAGAAAACCCAGCAGTTGGTACCTACTGAGGATCATATCTATGAATTAATGGAGCCGGCAGCGGAGAACGGAGGTGAATCGGAGGAGGAGACAGCGGCAGAGAAGCGGAAGCGAGTGGCGGAGGCGTATATGGAGAAGATGAGAGCGGTTTCAAGGAGAGAGGATTGGTTTGGATCTGTGTTCTGTTTTAACGAAAAAACAAGACCCAGTACTTGTCTGCCAATTAGAATCTTAAGGCGTCACTTCCAGGTTAGGGTTTTTTCTATACTTGAAATTCTTGATTACTCGGTCAATTTTCGTGATTTAGCAAATCTGTGTTATATTTGGATCACAGAGATAAGATGGATTGGTTTGGATATATGTTCTGTTTTAGTTTTACAAAGTGATGAAAGTTTATTAATATAACAGAATATTTTATTCTAAATTAGTGAAATAGGTATCTAATTGAAGGTTTTCATTTTTTCTTTAACCATCGACTGTTTAGTTTTGCGTGTTGTTTTTCTTTTGGTTCTTACAGCTGGATTTAAAAAGGATTAAGGCTGTTTTTTTGGTTTTGCAGATTCCATTGTCTCTAAGCAATGGCGCAGACAAATTAGTGCTTAATTTGGTTGATTTTGTGTACAGGTACCATGGTTAGTTTTATAAATATGTCTTTAACCTACAAACTGTTTATTGCTAATTTTTTTTGTTACAAAGTGTGAATTTGTTTGGATCTTCATAGAATGTTATTGATCTAGGATCTGCATAAATATCTGATATTCAGTTTTAAAGGGTTTGAAAACAGTGGTTGAAACCACTGTTGTAATCAAATTGGGCTTGGGGAAAACACCGGATGAAACCATTGTTGGGTAATATTTTATTGGGTTAAAACTGTGGTTTGAAACCACTGTTCGGCTAAAACAAATCAAATTGGGCTTGGAGAAAACAGTGGTTGAAACCACTGTTGGGTAATATTCTATTGGGTTAAAACAGTATTTTGTGGAGAAAACAGTGGTTGAAACCACTGTTGGGAAAAAACTGTGGTTTGAAACCACTGTTCGGCTAAAACAGTGTTTTGTGGAGAAAATAATGGTTGAAACCACTATTGGGTTAAAACTGTGGTTTGAATCCACTGTTGGGTTAAAACATTGTTTTGTTAACGACTCCCATTTCCCTGTGATATCAAATATTTAAAATTTATAAGTTTCATCATATTTTACTTCAAAAATTTGCTTATGTATGTTAGTTTGTTGCAATTGAGAATCTTACAAAACAGATTACAGATGCAGTAATAGTGACAAGATACCTAAAGGCAACACTTGTGATTCCAAGCATTAGGGGAAGCGAACCTGGTGATCAAAGGTTAGTCACGTCAGATTATTTTGAACTTGGTGTTATTTTTACATCTTATTTGAATATTCAGAGTGATTTTTTCCATGATAATGCTATATCTATTTGTTGCTATAGGCTATTACAACAGTGCAAAAGAGGAAGATAGGAAGTTGGTTGTCTACACAAACACCTAGTTAGGAACCATCCAGTTCTTGATTAGAGACTTAATGTATTGTTTTTTTACTAATATCCACTTCTTTGCCCAGGTTGATTCTTTGTCTTATACCTGTAGTTCATTTTTTGTTTAGCGGCTATAGCCTTTGTAAATTAGTCATCTATATCTGTACTTCCTACAATATATTGTATTAAACCATTTCATTTACGACTTGCTAAATTTGAGAGTCTTTCAATATACATATTCCAATAGTCTTTTATTATCTCCATTAATTATATGGTGGCTGAAGGTAATCAAAGATAGGCCTTAGCAGGTAATGTTAATCAATGGCCTTTTTTCATGCTCTTGGGTTTGATGTTAACACACACGAAAATATTATCAACTAAATTCTAATTACTACTGTAACATGTTGTATTTATTCAAAAAAAATGTGTGTTTGTTGTTTTGGCATGATTTTCTAAGAAACGATCCGTGTTTGCACACGGGTCTTACCGCTAGTGTCACACCCCCAAAATCCACATGCGGAGTACCATCGCTAGGTGTGTGACATGACCAGGATCCAGCCACCAATTATACTAAGCAATTTAATTAATAACATAAGTAATATTCACCAACCACAGAGTTAGCAAACATCATAATCAAAGTTCAAAAGTTTTAAGTTCAAATAGTAATTTAGGTAAGTAGTGGAAGCATAGACAAAATAGTTTAAAACAAAGTTCATAGTTCAAGTTTATTTAGAACCCAACGCATGGGTTAGACGACCACTACACATCCCCAAGCTGCAACCTCCTGAGTCACTAGGTACCTGCAAAGCATGCAGTAGGGTATCAACATAATGTTGGCGAGTTCACGAGGTGTCAAGGTTTAACTTTTCGAAAGAAAACATGAGTTGTTTAGATAAAGCATTTATAATCACGTCATGGGGAGCTACCCCATATGAAAGCTTACTAAACTGGCGTTACCGAAACTGTTGACGAAAAGATGTTGTGCCCCGAGTCAATGTCTATCATCATTGACCAAGATGCAAGGTCTACTAGTTCATGCCCGATCCCCCCGGTCACGGTGTGAGGTTGTCAAACCTAATAGCGCTATCAACTAATAACCAGTTTGCCCCCGGTGATTAATCGGTACTGTAAGTAGGGACTTTATGTGATAGAGTTTCGTTTAGCTTTGCTAGTTGTGATTTATAAATCATATCCAAACGTATCTCCCCCGGAGATAGTAATTTAAAAGTACCCATTCGCATCTTTTCCCCCGGAAATATTAGTTTGAAAGTATTCTTCCCAAAGATGGCAGTTTGTTCGTGTCCCTCCCTGGGACGCATGCTTTTAGTGTGTGAACTCACCTTGGGTTGCTCAGCAGATTAGTTTACTTGGCCAAGTATGCTGGTCACCACGTCCTAATATGGTTACCAGTGTGGGTCAGGCTCGGATACAAGTAATCACGTATACCCTACACGTATCTAACACGTAATATGCATACATTTTTGAGTTATTGGGCATGCTCTAATAATTGCACAGTTAAACAGTAACACTTAACACATAGTCCAGTCAACAGGCAGCCCAAATCAAAACACATTGTGGCCCAATAACTAAGGTAAGCAGCCCAGTCGAGACAAGGTGGTCTCGACTCGAGAACACGCGGTCTCGAGTCGCAACCAGGAGGTCTCGAGTCATGGACTTCTGATCTCGAGTAGTGCAGGCATGAGTCGCAACCTCAGAGGTCTCGAGTCCAATCTCAAGTCGAGATCATGAGATCTCGAGTCGAGACCAAGCTGGTCTCAAGTCCCTGAAGTCTGTCCCGAGTTGGAACTCAATGGTCTCGAGTCGCAATCACCGCGGTCTCGAGTTGTAACTTAATGGTCTCGAGTCGAAACCAGAGGTCTCGACTCGTTTGTCTGCTGATTTTGGCACACCTGCAAACCCTTGTACTAACCAATAGAATTCCATTTTTATGATTTTGTGTACTATCCAATGAAAACACACAAACATGTTTCTTTGTCTAATTCATAACCAAAACAGATCAAAGAAGAACAATTTCAAACATTTTTAGTGATCTTCAAACTGTTCATCATTAGGGTTTTTATCATATTCAACAAACATATTCAAAACAAATCCATACTAGCTTATGATACCTAACCAGTGCACCATTTATGCATCATCTTCAGCTCCTAACAACTAGCACACATTCCTCGGTTCAAAAGCACACATACACATTTTTGTATGTCATATTATCAACAACACTCATGCATTTCTATATTACCTAGCACACCATCTAGTCATCAAGTTAAATCATATGAAACACATTGTTCAAGTGGTACATCATCATGGCAAGGAATTATCGAAGCATCACGGTTCACACTTCATTTTTAAACATTCATAACCAATCAACCATCCATTAAGCAACCTACTCATTCATACCTTATCATTTTTAACCAAACAACTACAAGATACTAACCGGCTAGATGTTGATGGTGTGAAGACTCGATGAACTAACTTCCGAGTGATGATCTCGAGCTTGATCCGAGAGTCTTGGTGCTACCGGTTGAATCCAAGGGAAAAAAGGGGAGGAGGATTGTGGAAATGTTTTAGGGTTTTAGTGAGAGAGAGGGGGAGAGAGAGAGGGGGAGAGTGTGGGAGTGAGT